>NC_092246.1:8017500-8280000 GCF_036320965.1 Panulirus ornatus | reverse complement strand
ATCTTTCCTCACTCATTCTCTCCATGTGCCCAAACCATTTCAAAACACCCTCTTCTGCTCTCTCAACCACGCCCTTTTTATTTCCACACATCTCTCTTACCCTTACATTACTTACTCAATCAAACCACCTCACACCACATATTGTCCTCAAACATCTCATTTCCAGCACATCCACCCTCCTGCGCACAACTCTATCCATAGCCCACGCCTCGCAACCATACAACATTGTTGGAACCACTATTCCTTCAAACCTCCCCATTTTTGCTTTCCGAGATAATGTTCTCGACTTCCACACATTCTTCAAGGCTCCCAGGATTTTCGCCCCTCCCCCACCCTATGATTCACTTCTGCTTCCATGGTTCCATCCGCTGCCAGATCCACTCCTAGATATCTAAAACACTTTACTTCCTCCAGTTTTTCTCCATTCAAATTTACCTCCCAATTGACTTGACCCTCAACCCTACTGTACCTAATAACCTTGCTCTTATTCACATTTACTCTTAACTTTCTTCTTTAACACACTTTACCAAACTCAGTCACCAGCTTCTGCAGTTTCTCACATGAATCAGCTACCAGCACTGTATCATCAGCGAACAACAACTGACTCACTTCCCAAGCTCTCTCATACACAACAGACTGCATACTTGCCCCTCTTTCCATAACTCTTGCATTCACCTCCCTAACAACCCCATCCATAAACAAATTAAACAACCATGGAGACATCAGACACCCCTGCTGCAAACCTACATTCACTGAGAACCAATCACTTTCCTCTCTTCCTACACGTACACATGCCTTACATCCTCGATAAAAACTTTTCACTGCTTCTAACAACTTGCCTCCCACACCATATATTCTTAATACCTTCCACAGAGCATCTCTATCATATGCCTTCTCCAGATCTATAAATGCTACATACAAATCCATTTGCTTTTCTAAGTATTTCTCACATACATTCTTCAAAGCAAACACCTGATCCACACATCCTCTACCACTTCTGAAACCACACTGCTCTTCCCCAATCTGATGCTCTGTACATGCCTTCACCCTCTCAATCAATACCCTCCCATATAATTTACCAGGAATACTCAACAAACTTGTACCTCTGTAATTTGAGCACTCATTCTTATCCCCTTCGCCTTTGTACAATGGTACTATGCAAGCATTCCGCCAATCCTCAGGCACCTCACCATGAATCATACATACATTGAATAACCTTGCCAACCAGTCAACAATACAGTCACCCCCTTTTTTAATAAATTCCACTGCAATACCATCCAAACCAGCTGCCTTGCCGGCTTTCATCTTCTGTAAAGCTTTTACTATCTCTTCTCTGTTTACCAAATCATTTTCCCTAACCCTCTTACTTTGCACACCACCTCGACCAAAACACCCTATATATATATATATATATATATATATATATATATATATATATATATATCTTTCTTTCTATTCGCCATTTCCCGCATTAGCGAGGTAGCATTTAGAACAGAGGACTGGGCCTTAGAGGGAATATCCTCACCTGACCCCCTTCTCTGTTCCTTCTTTTGGAAAGCTGAAAAGAAACGAAAGGGAAGGATTTCCAGCCCCCCGCTCCCTTCCCTTTTAGTCGCCTTCTACGACACGCAGGGAATACGTGGGATGTATTCTTTCTCCCCTATCCCCAGGGATAAATTATCTATATATCTGTATTCTACAGCTCATAGTAAATATAGAGTTTTCATTTTCATCTTTTCATTTATACAAAAATAAATTTTCATCACAAAAATTAAAGCTTTTAATGCAATGGTTCTATTTATGAATAACTGGCTAATGAGCTTAATGAAATACTCAGATTCAAACACACAATTTGACAATGTTTGCTATGTTTACAGTTAAATACAACCTATTAGCTGTTTGTCCACCTTTATGCTTCTCTCTCTCCCCACACACACACACCTTAAACCTTCATTTATTACAAGTGAAACTTATGTAACTGAATGCTTATTAGTAACAACTTTGGTAAGGAATGTCCATGTCCTCCAATGTGTTTAACAAAATGAAAACCAACTCTTAACCCAGAAATGTGTGTCAAGCATGACATCCAAATATTAAAATTGGGCACAAATTGGTGTTCTCTCAGAACAAGGGTATTTACTATAAATGAAGTACACATTAATAGCAATCCTTAGTAATGTGGACCTGAATAGCTATAGTATGTTATGCAAACATGCATTTTAAATATGGGTCACCACATGATAATAAACTTTGTCTTCATGCATTCAACAGATGTAGATACTACTTATACATATTAAGGGTCATTTGTTTACTACACAACAACCAGGCCTCTTGGTAACCCTTCACTTTTCAGTAGCTGCTGCTACTCTTTACCAATTTATCTTCCTTATGGCTTGAACTAAATTTTGTAAGGCTTACAGTTAGATGCACTATACAATGCAAATTTTCACATTCATTTTATTCTAACTCGGAGACAAGCTGTTAAGCTGCAACTTTTCTGTAATTTCTAATGTATAAAACAAAAAGCAGGGTATCACTGTTCACAAAGATTAGTATAGAATACATGGCAATTGAACAGTGTCTGAGTATTTTGTAAGCTTGACGAGGAACTTATGGGAAATCATGTGTCATACTTATCAAGGAAAAGCTTCAAGAGTGGGAATGGAGTTGCACTTTTTTGTTATTTTCTTTCAATATATATATATATATATATATATATATATATATATATATATATATATATATATATATATATATATTTTCTTTCAAACTATTCGCCATTTCCCGCATTAGCGAGGTAGCGTTAAGAACAGAGGACTGGGCCTTTGAGGGAATACCCTCACCTGGCCCAATTCTCTGTTCCTTCTTTTTGGGGGAAAAAAAAAAAAAAAAAAAAAAAAAAAAAAAAAAGAGGGGAGGATTTCCAGCCCCCCGCTCCCTCCCCTTTTAGTCGCCTTCTACGACACGCAGGGAATACGTGGGAAGTACTTTTAATCCCCTATCCCCTATATATATATATATATATATTTCTTCTTTCTTTCATACTATTCGCCATTTCCCGCATCAGCGAGGTAGCGTTAAGAACAGAGGACTGGGCCTTTGAGGGAAATCCTCACCTGGCCCCCTTCTCTGTTCCTTCTTTTGGAAAATTAAAAAAAAAACGAGAGGGGAGGATTTCCAGCCCCCCACTCCCTCCCCTTTTAGTCGCCTTCTACGACACACAGGGAATACGTGGGAAGTATTCTTTCTCCCCTATCCCCAGGGATATATATATATATATATATATATATATATATATATATATATATATATATATATATATATATATATATATATATATATATATGATCGAGGGTAAAGGGGAAGAGTGGTTTGGAAATGTCTTGGGAGTAAAGTCAGGGGTTAGTGATAGGACAAGAGCAAGGGAAGGAGTAGCACTACTCCTGAAACAGAAGTATGTGATATAGTGTAAGGAGAGAGATGGGTGATTAATGGTGCATATGCACCTGGGCATGAGAATAAAGGTCATGAGAGGCAAGTGTTTTGGGAACAGCTGAGTGAGTATGATAGTAGTTTTGATGCACGAGACTAGTTATGGGTGATTTGACGTAAGTAATGATGCAGTTGAAGGAATAATTGGTGTACATGGGGTGTTAAGTGTTGTAAATGGAAATGGTGAAGAGCTTGTAGATTTATGTGCTGAAAAAGGACAGGTGATTGGGAATACATGGTTTAAAAAGAGAGATATACATAAGTATACGTATGTAAGTAGGAGAGATAGCCAGAGAGCATTATTGGATTGTGTTAATTGATAGGTGTGCGAAAGAGAGAGGTGCAACTGGAGGGATGTCTGATCATTATCTTGTGGAGGTGAAAGTGAAGATTTGCAAAGGTTTTCAGAGAAGAAGAGAGAATGTTGGGAAGAGAGTAGTGAGAGTAAGTGAGCTTGGGAAGGAGACTTGTGTGACGAAGTACCACGAGAGACTGGGTACAGAATGGAAAAAAGTGAGAACAAAGGACGTAAAGGGAGTGGGGGAGGAATGGGATGTATTTAGGGAAGCAGTGATGGCTTGTGGCATGAGAAGTATGGGAGGTGGGCAGATTTTAGAAAGGGTAGTGAGTGGTGGGATGAAGAATAGATTATTAGTGAAAGAGAAGAGAATGGCATTTGGATGATTTTTGCAGGGAAATAATGCAATTGACAAGATGTATTACAGAAAGAGGCAGGAGGGCAAGAGAAAGGTGCAAGAGATGAAAAAGAGGGCAAATGAGAGTTGAGGTGAGAGAGCATCACTAAATTTTTGGAATAAAAAGATGTTTTGGAAGGAGGTAAATAAGGTGCGTAAGACAAGGGAACAAATGGGAACATCGGTGAAGGGGATAATGGGAAGGTGATAACAAGTAGTGGTGATGAGGAGATGGAGTGAGTACTTTGAAGGTTTGTTGAATGTGTTTGAAGATAGAGTGGCAGATATAGGGTGTTTTGGTCGAGGTGGTGTGCAAAGTGAGAGGGTTAGGGAGAATGATTTAGTAAACAGAGAGGAGGTAGTAAAAGCTTTACAGAAGATGAAAGCCGGCAAGGCAGCGGGTTTGGATGGTATTGCAGTGGAATTTATTAAAAAAGGGGATGACTGTATTGTTGACTGGTTGGTAAGGTTACTCAATGTATGTATGACTCATAGTGAGATGCCTGAGGATTGGCGGAATGCTTGCATAGCGCCAATGTACAAAGGGAAAGGGGATAAAAGTGAGTGCTCAAATTACAGAGGTGAAAATTTGTTGAGTATTCCTGGGAAATTATATGGGAGGGTATTGATTGAGAGGGTGAAGGCATGTACAGAGCATCAGATTGGGGAAGAGCAATGTGGTTTCAGAAGTGGTAGAGGATGTGTGGATCAGGTGTTTGCTTTGAAGAATGTATGTGAGAAGTACTCAGAAAAGCAAATGGATTTGTAAGTAGCATTTAAGGATCTGGAGAAGGCATATGATAAGAGTTGATAGAGATGCTCTGTGGAAGGTATTAAGAATATATGATGTGGGAGGCAAGTTGTTAGAAGCAGTGAAGTTTTTATCAAGGATGTAAGGAATGTGTACATGTAGGAAGAGAGGAAAGTGATTGGTTCTGTGAATGTTGGTTTGCGGCAAGGGTGCGTGATATTTCCATGGTTTTTTATGGATGGGGTTGTTAGGGAGGTAAATGCAAGAGTTTTGGAAAGGGGCAAGTATGTAGTCTGTTGTGGATAAGAGAGCTTGGGAAGTGAGTCAGTTGTTGTTCGCTGATGATACAGCGCTGGTGGCTGATTCAGGTGAGAAACTGCAGAAGCTGGTGACTGAGTTTGGTAAAGTGTGTGATAGAAGAAAGCTGAGAGTAAATGTGAATAAGAGCTAGGTTATTAGGTACAGTAGGGTTGAGAGACAAGTCAATTGGGAGGTAAGTTTGAATGGAGAAAAACTGGAGGAATTGAAGCGTTTTAGATATCTGGAAGTGGATTTGGCAGAGGATGGAACCATGAAAGCGAAAGTGAATCATAGGGTGGAGGATGGGGCGAAAGTTCTGGGAGCGTTGAAAAATGTGTGGAAGTTGAGAACGTTATCTTGGAAGCAAAAATGGGTATGTTTGAAGGAATAGTGGTTCCAACAATGTTATATGGTTGTGAGGCATGGGCTATAGATAGAGATGTGTGGAGGAGGGTGGATGTGCTGGAAATGAGATGTTTGAGGACAAGATGTGGTGTGAGGTGGTTTGATCGAGTAAGTAATGAAAGGGTAAGAGAGATGTGTGGTAATAAAAAGAGTGTGGTTGAGAGAGCAGCAGAGGGTGTTTTGAAATGGTTTGCTCACATGGAGAGAATGAGTGAGGAAAGATTGACCAGAGGTGTCAGAGGTGCAGGGAACGATGAGAAGTGGGAGACCAAATTGGAGGTGGAAAGATGGACTGAAAAAGATTTTGAGTGATCGGGGCCTGAACATGCAGGAGGGTGAAAGGCGTGCAAAGAATAGAGTGAATTGGAACGATGTGGTATACCGGGGTCAACGTACTGTCAATGGATTGAACTAAGGCTTCAAATGCGTCTGGGGTAAACCATGGAAAGTTTTGTGGGGCCTGGATGTGGAAAGGGAGCTGTGGTTTCAGAGCATTATACATGACAGCTAGAGACTGGGTGTGAACGAATGTGGCCCTTGTTGTTATTTCCTAGCGCTACCTCGCGCACATGCGGGGGGGAGGGGGTGGTCATTTTATGTGTGGCGGGGTGGCAATGGGAATGAATAAGGGCAGACAGTATCAAGTATGTACATGTGTACAGTATCAAGTATGTACATGTGTATATATGTATATGTCTGTGTGTGCATGTATATGTATACGTTGAGATGTTCAAGTATGTATATATGTGTGTCTGGACGTGTATGTGTATACATGTGCATATGGGTGGGTTGGGCCATTCTTTCGTCTGTTTCCTTGCGCTACCTCGCTAATGCAGGAGACAGCAACAAAGTATAATAAATAAATAAATAAATAAATAAATAAATAAATAAATAAATATTGGCGTACTGTCAATGGATTGAACTAAGGCATTTGAAGCGTCTGGGGTAAACCATGGAAAGCTGTGTAGGTATGTATATTTGCGTGTGTGGACGTATGTATATACATGTGTATGGGGGGGGGGTTGGGCCATTTCTTTCGTCTGTTTCTTTGCGCTACCTCGCAAACGCGGGAGACAGCGACAAAGTATAATAAAATATAAATAAAATAATATATATATATATATATATATATATATCCCTTGGGATAGGGGAGAAAGAATACTTCCCACGTATTCCCTGCGTGTCGTAGAAGGCGACTAAAAGGGAAGGGAGCGGGGGGCTGGAAATCCTCCCCTCTTGTTTTTTTTTTTGTTTTTCTCAAAGAAGGAACAGAGAAAGGGGCCAGATGAGGATATTCCCTCAAAGGCCCAGTCCTCTGTTCTTAACGCTACCTCGCTAACACGGGAAATGGCGAATAGTATATAGATATCTGGGAGTGGATCTGTCAGCGGATGGAACCATGGAAGCGGAAGTGGATCATAGGGTGGGGGAGGGGGCGAAAATTTTGGGAGCCTTGAAAAATGTGTGGAAGTCGAGAACATTATCTCGGAAAGCAAAAATGGGTATGTTTGAGGGAATAGTGGTTCCAACAATGTTGTATGGTTGCGAGGCGTGGGCTATGGATAGAGATGTGCGCAGGAGGATGGATGTGCTGGAAATGAGATGTTTGAGGACAATGTGTAGTGTGAGGTGGTTTGATCGAGTAAGTAACGTAAGGGTGAGAGAGATGTGTGGAAATAAAAAGAGCGTGGTTGAGAGAGCAGAAGAGGGTGTTTTGAAATGGTTTGGGCACATGGAGAGAATGAGTGAGGAGAGATTGACCAAGAGGATATATGTGTCGGAGGTGGAGGGAACGAGGAGAAGAGGGAGACCAAATTGGAGGTGGAAAGATGGAGTGAAAAAGATTTTGTGTGATCGGGGCCTGAACATGCAGGAGGGTGAAAGGAGGGCAAGAAATAGAGTGAATTGGAGTCATGTGGTATACAGGGGTTGACGTGCTGTCAGTGGATTGAAGCAAGGCATGTGAAGCGTCTGGGGTAAACCATGGAAAGCTGTGTAGGTATGTATATTTGCGTGTGTGGACGTGTGTATGTACATGTGTATGGGGGGGGGGTTGGGCCATTTCTTTCGTCTGTTTCCTTGCGCTACCTCGCAAACGCGGGAGACAGCGACAAAGTATAAAAAAAAAAAAAAAAAAAAAAAAAAAAAAAAAAAAAATATATATATATATATATATATATATATATATATATATATATATATATATATATATATATATATATATATATATATATCTTTCTTTCTTTGAAACTATTCGCCACTTCCCGCGTTAGCAAGGTAGCGTTAAGAACAGAGGACTGGGCCCCTGATGGAATATCCTCACCTCTTAATCCCCTATCCCCAGGGATATATATATATATATATATATATATATATATATATATATATATATATATATATATATATATATATATATATATATATATATATATATATTATCCCTGGGGATAGGGGATTAAGAATACTTCCCACGTATTCCCTGCGTGTCGTAGAAGGCGACTAAAAGGGGAGGGAGCGGGGGGCTGGAAATCCTCCCCTCTCTTTTTTTTTTTTAATTTTCCAAAAGAAGGAACAGAGGGGGCCAGGTGAGGATATTCCAAAAAAGGCCCAATCCTCTGTTCTTAACGCTACCTCGCTATCGCGGGAAACGGCGAATAGTATGAAAAAAAAAAAAAAATATATATATATATATATAAAATAAATAATATATGGTGAGGTGCCTGAGGATTGGCGGAATGTGTGCATAGTGCCATTGTACAAAGGCAAAGGGGATAAGAGTGAGTGCTCAAATTACAGAGGTATAAGTTTGTTGAGTATTCCTGGTAAATTATATGGGAGGGTATTGATTGAGAGGGTGAAGGCATGTACAGAGCATCAGATTGGGGAAGAGCAGTGTGGTTTCAGAAGTGGTAGAGGATGTGTGGATCAGGTGTTTGCTTTGAGGAATGTATGTGAGAAATACTTAGAAATGCAAATGGATTTGTATGTAGCATTTATGGATCTGGAGAAGGCATATGATAGAGTTGATAGAGATGCTCTGTGGAAGGTATTAAGAATATATGGTGTGGGAGGCAAGTTGTTAGAAGCAGTGAAAAGTTTTTATCGAGGATGTAAGGCACGTGTACGTGTAGGAAGAGAGGAAAGTGATTGGTTCTCAGTAAATGTAGGATTGCGGCAGGGGGGTGTGTGATATCTCCATGGTTGTTTAATTTGTTTATGGATGGGGTTGTTAGGGATGTGAATGCAAGAGTTTTGGAAAGAGGGACAAGTATGAAGTCTGTTGGGGATGAGAGAGCTTGGGAAGTGAGTCAGTTGTTGTTCGCTGATGATACAGCGCTGGTGGCTGATTCATGTGAGAAACTGCAGAAGCTGGTGACTGAGTTTGGTAAAGTGTGTGAAAGAAGAAAGTTAAGAGTAAATGTGAATAAGAGCAAGGTTATTAGGTACAGTAGGGTTGAGGGTCAAGTCAACTGGGAGGTAAGTTTAAATGGAGAAAAACTGTAGGAAGTAAAGTGTTTTAGATATCTGGGAGTGGATCTGGCAGCGGATGGAACCATGGAAGCGGAAGTGGATCATCCATCCACTCACTTCCCAAGCTCTCTCATCCCCACTTCTCCTCGTTCCCTCCACCTCCGACACATATATCCTCTTGGTCAATCTTTCCTCACTCATTCTCTCCATGTGCCCAAACCATTTCAAAACACCCTCTTCTGCTCTCTCAACCACGCTCTTTTTATTTCCACACATCTCTCTTACCCTTACGTTACTTACTCGATCAAACCACCTCACACCACACATTGTCCTCAAACATCTCATTTCCAGCACATCCATCCTCCTGCGCACAACTCTATCCATAGCCCACGCCTCGCAACCATACAACATTGTTGGAACCACTATTCCTTCAAACATACCCATTTTTGCTTTCCGAGATAATGTTCTCGACTTCCACACATTCTTCAAGGCTCCCAGAATTTTCGCCCCCTCCCCCACCCTATGATCCACTTCCGCTTCCATGGTTCCATCCGCTGCCAGATCCACTCCCAGATATCTAAAACACTTCACTTCCTCCAGTTTTTCTCCATTCAAACTCACCTCCCAATTGACTTGACCCTCAACCCTACTGTACCTAATAACCTTGCTCTTATTCACATTTACTCTTAACTTTCTTCTTTCACACACTTTACCAAACTCAGTCACCAGCTTCTGCAGTTTCTCACATGAATCAGCCACCAGCGCTGTATCATCAGCGAACAACAACTGACTCACTTCCCAAGCTCTCTCATCCCCAACTGACTTCATACTTGCCCCTCTTTCCAAAACTCTTGCATTCACCTCCCTAACAACCCCATCCATAAACAAATTAAACAACCATGGAGACATCACACACCCCTGCCGCAAACCTACATTCACTGAGAACCAATCACTTTCCTCTCTTCCTACACGTACACATGCCTTACATCCTCGATAAAAACTTTTCACTGCTTCTAACAACTTGCCTCCCACACCATATATTCTTAATACCTTCCACAGAGCATCTCTATCAACTCTATCATATGCCTTCTCCAGATCCATAAATGCTACATACAAATCCATTTGCTTTTCTAAGTATTTCTCACATACAATCTTCAAAGCAAACACCTGATCCACACATCCTCTACCACTTCTGAAACCACACTGCTCTTCCCCAATCTGATGCTCTGTACATGCCTTCACCCTCTCAATCAATACCCTCCCATATAATTTACCAGGAATACTCAACAAACTTATACCTCTGTAATTTGAGCACTCACTCTTATCCCCTTTGCCTTTGTACAATGGCACTATGCACGCATTCCGCCAATCCTCAGGCACCTCACCGTGAGTCATACATACATTAAATAACCTTACCAACCAGTCAACAATACAGTCACCCCCTTTTTTAATAAATTCCACTGCAATACCATCCAAACCTGCTGCCTTGCCGGCTTTCATCTTCCGCAAAGCTTTTACTACCTCTTCTCTGTTTACCAAATCATTTTCCCTAACCCTCTCACTTTGCACACCACCTCGACCAAAACACCCTATATCTGCCACTCTATCATCAAACACATTCAACAAACCTTCAAAATACTCACTCTATCTCCTTCTCACATCACCACTACTTGTTATCACCTCCCCATTTGCGCCCTTCTCTGAAGTTCCGATTTGCTCCCTTGTCTTACGCACTTTATTTACTTCCTTCCAGAACATCTTTTTATTCTCCCTAAAATTTAATGATACTCTCTCACCCCAACTCTCATTTGCCCTTTTTTTCACCTCTTGCACCTTTCTCTTGACCTCCTGTCTCTTTCTTTTATACGTCTCCCACTCAACTGCATTTTTTCCCTGCAAAAATCGTCCAAATGCCTCTCTCTTCTCTTTCACTAATACTCTTACTTCTTCATCCCACCACTCACTACCCTTTCTAATCAACCCACCTCCCACTCTTCTCATGCCACAAGCATCTTTTGCGCAATCCATCACTGATTCCCTAAATACATCCCATTCCTCCCCCACTCCCCTTACTTCCATTGTTCTCACCTTTTTCCATTCTGTACTCAGTCTCTCCTGGTACTTCCTCACACAAGTCTCCTTCCCAAGCTCACTTACTCTCACCACCCTCTTCACCCCAACATTCACTCTTTTTTTCTGAAAACCCATACAAATCTTCACCTTAGCCTCCACAAGATAATGATCAGACATCCCTCCAGTTGCACCTCTCAGCACATTAACATCCAAAAGTCTCTCTTTCGCGCGCCTGTCAATTGACACGTAATCCAATAACGCTCTCTGGCCATCTCTCCTACTTACATAAGTATACTTATGTGTATTCCCAATCATCAGTCCTTTTTCAGCACATAAATCTACAAGCTCTTCACCATTTCCATTTACAACACTGAACACCCCATGTATACCAATTATTCCCTCAACTGCCACATTACTCACCTTTGCATTCAAATCACCCATCACTATAACCCGGTCTCGTGCATCAAAACCACTAACACACTCATTCAGCTGCTCCCAAAACACTTGCCTCTCATGATCTTTCTTCTCATGCCCAGGTGCATATGCACCAATAATCACCCATCTCTCTCCATCAACTTTCAGTTTTACCCATATTAATCGAGAATTTACTTTCTTACATTCTATATATATATATATATATATATATATATATATATATATATATATATATATATATATATATATATATATATGAGAGAATGTTGGAGTGAAGAGGGTGGTGAGAGTAAGTGAGCTTGGGAAGGAGACTTGTGTGAGGAAGTACCAGGAGAGACTGAGTACAGAATGGAAAAAGGTGAGAACAATGGAAGTAAGGGGAGTGGGGGAGGAATGGGATGTATTTAGGGAAGCAGTGATGGCTTGCGCAAAAGATGCTTGTGGCATAAGAAGCGTGGGAGGTGGGTTGATTAGAAAGGGTAGTTAGTGGTGGGATGAAGAAGTAAGATTATTAGTGAAAGAGAAGAGAGAGGCATTTGGACGATTTTTGCAGGGAAAAAATGCAAATGAGTGGGAGATGTATAAAGGAAAGAAACAGGAGATCAAGAGAAAGGTGCTAGAGGTGAAAAAGAGGGCAAATGAGAGTTGGGGTGAGAGAGTATCATTAAATTTTAGGGAGAATAAAAAGATGTTCTGGAAGGAGGTAAATAAAGTGCATAAGACAAGGGAGCAAATGGTAACTTCAGTGAAGGGGGCAAATGGGGAGGTGATAACAAGTAGTGGTGATGTGAGGAGTTGCAGTGAGTATTTTGAAGGTTTGTTGAATGTGTTTGATGATAGAGTGGCAGATATAGGGTGTTTTGGTCGAGGTGTTGTGCAAAGTGAGAGGGTTAGGGAAAATGATTTGGTAAACAGAGAAGAGGTAGTAAAAGCTTTGCGGAAGATGAAAGCCGGCAAGGCAGCAGGTTTGGATGGTATTGCAGTGGAATTTATTAAAAATCGGGGTGACTGTATTGTTGACTGGTTGGTAAGGTTATTTAATGTATGTATGATTCAGGGTGAGGTGCCTGAGGATTGGCAGAATGCGTGCATAGTGCCACTGTACAAAGGTAAAGGGGATAAGAGTGAGTGCTCAAATTACAGAGGTATGAGTTTGTTGAGTATTCCTGGTAAATTATATGGGAGGGTATTGATTGAGAGGGTGAAGGCATGTAAAGAGCATCAGATTGGGGAAGAGCAGTGTGGTTTCAGAAGTGGTAGAGGATGTGTGGATCAGGTGTTTGCTTTGAAGAATGTATGTGAGAAATACTTAGAAAAGCAAATGGATTTGTATGTAGCATTTATGGATCTGGAGAAGGAATATGATAGGTGATAGACAGGCTCTGTGGAAGGTACTAAGAATATATGGTGTGGGAGGCAAGTTGTTAGAAGCAGTGAAAAGTTTTTATCGAGGATGTAAGTCATGTGTACGTGTAGGAAGAGAGGAAAGTGATTGGTTCTCAGGGAATGTAGGTTTGCGGCAGGGGTGTCTGATGTCTCCATGGTTGTTTAATTTGTTTATGGATGGGGTTGCTAGGGAGGTCAATGCAAGAGTTTTGGAAAGAGGGTTAAGTATGAAGTTTGTTGGGGATGAGAGAGCTTGGGAAGTGAGTCAGTTGTTGTTCGCTGATGATACAGCGCTGGTGGCTGATTCATGTGAGAAACTGCAGAAGCTGGTGACTGAGTTTGGTAAAGTGTGTGAAAGAAGAAAGTTAAGAGTAAATGTGAATAAGAGCAAGGTTATTAGGGTTGAGGGTCAAGTCAATTGGGAGGTAAGTTTGAATGGAGAAAAACTGGAGGAAGTAAAGTGTTTTAGATATCTGGGAGTGGATCTGGCAGCGGATGGAACCATGGAAGCGGAAGTGAATCATAGGGTGGGGGAGGGGGCGAAAATCCTGGGAGCCTTGAAGAATGTATGGAAGTCGAGAACATTATCTTCGAAAGCAAAAATGGGTAAGTTTGAAGGAATAGTGGTTCCAACAATGTTGTATGGTTGCGAGGCGTGGGCTATGGATAGAGTTGTGCGCAGGAGGGTGGATGTGCTGGAAATGAGATGTTTGAGGACAATATGTGGTGTGAGGTGGTTTGATCAAGTAAGTAATGTAAGGGTAAGAAAGATGTGTGGAAATAAAAAGAGCATGGTTGAGAGAGCAGAAGAGAGTGTTTTGAAATGGTTTGGGCACAATGAGAGAATGAGTGAGGAAAGATTGGCCAAGAGGATATATGTGTTGGAGGTGGAGGGAACAAGGAGAAGTGGGAGACCAAAATGGAGGTGGAAAGATGGAGTGAAAAAGATTTTGAGTGATCGGGGCCTGAACATTCAGGAGGGTGAAAGGCGGGCAAGGAATAGAGTGAATTGGATCGATGTGGTATACCGGGGTTGACGTGCTGTCAATGGATTGAATCAGGGCATGTGAAGCGTCTGGGGTAAACCATGGAAAGTTGTGTGGGGCCTGGATGTGGAAAGGGAGCTGTGGTTTCGGGCATTATTGCATGACAGCTAGAGACTGAGTGTAAACGAATAAGGCCTTTGTTGTCTTTTCCTAGCGCTACCTCGCACACATCAGGGGGGAGGGGGATGTTATTCCATGTGTGGCGAGGTGGTGATGGGAATGAACAAAGGCAGATAGTGTGAATTGTGTGCATGTGTATATATGTATGTGTCTGTGTGTGTATATATATGTGTACATTGAGTTGTATGGGTATGTATATTTACATGTGTGGACGTGTATGTATATACATGTGTATGGGGGTGGGTTGGGCCATTTCTTTCGTCTGTTTCCTTGCGCTACCTCACAAACGCGGGAGACAGCGACAAAGCAAAATAAATAAATGAATATATATATATATATGTGTGTGTACGTGTAAGAAGAGAGGAAAGTGATTGGTTCTTAGTGAATGTAGGTTTGCGGCGGGGGTGTCTGATGTCTCCATGGTTGTTTAATTTGTTTATGGATGGGGTTGTTAGGGAGGTGAATGCAAGAGTTTTGGAAAGAGGGGCAAGTATGAAGTCTGTTGGGGATGAGAGAGCTTGGGAAGTGAGTCAGTTGTTGTTCGCTGATGATACAGCGCTGGTGGCTGATTCATGTGAGAAACTGTAGAAGCTGGTGACTGAGTTTGGTAAAGTGTGTGAAAGAAGAAAATTAAGAGTAAATGTGAATAAGAGCAAGGTTATTAGGTACAGTAGGGTTGAGGGTCAAGTCAATTGGGAGGTGAGTTTGAATGGAGAAAAACTGGAGGAAGTGAAGTGTTTTAGATATCTGGGAGTGGATCTGGCAGCGGATGGAACCATGGAAGCGGAAGTGGATCATAGGGTGGGGGAGGGGGCGAAAATTCTGGGAGCTTTGAAGAATGTGTGGAAGTCGAGAACATTATCTCAGAAAGCAAAAATGGGTATGTTTGAAGGAATAGTGGTTCCAACAATGTTGTATGGTTGCGAGGCGTGGACTATGGATAGAGTTGTGCGCAGGAGGATGGATGTGCTGGAAATGAGATGTTTGAGGACAATGTGTGGTGTGAGGTGGTTTGATCGAGTGAGTAACGTAAGGGTTAGAGAGATGTGTGGAAATAAAAAGAGCGTGGTTGAGAGAGCAGAAGAGGGTGTTTTGAAGTAGTTTGGGCACATGGAGAGAATGAGTGAGGAAAGATTGACCAAGAGGATATATGTGTCGGAGGTGGAGGGAACGAGGAGAAGAGGGAGACCAAATTGGAGGTGGAAAGATGGAGTGAAAAAGATTTTGTGTGATCGGGGCCTGAACATGCAGGAGGGTGAAAGGAGGGCAAGGAATAGAGTGAATTGGAACGATGTGGTATACCGGGGTTGATGTGCTGTCAGTGGATTGAATCAAGGCATGTGAAGCGTCTGGGGTAAACCATGGAAAGCTGTGTAGGTATGTATATTTGCGTGTGTGGACGTATGTATATACATGTGTATGGGGGGGGGTGGGCCATTTCTTTCGTCTGTTTCCTTGCGCTACCTCGCAGACGCGGGAGACAGCGACAAAGTATAATAAAAAATAATAATATATATATATATATATATATATATATATATATATATATATATATATATATATATACTGGGGTCGACGTGCTGTCAATGGATTGAACCAGGGCATGTGAAGCGTCTGGGGTAAACCATGGAAAGTTCTGTGGGGCCTGGATGTGGAAAGGGAGCTGTGGTTTCAGTGCATTATCACATGACAGCTAGAGACTGCCACTCTATCTTCTAACACATTCAACAAACCTTCAAAATACTCACTCCATTTCCTTCTCACATCACCACTACTTGTTATTACCTCCCCATTAGCCCCTTCACCAATGTTCCCATTTGTTTTCTTGTCTTACGCACTTTATTTACCTCCTTCCAAAACATATTTTTATTTTCCCTAAAATTTAATGGTACTCTCCCACCCCAACTCTCATTTGCCCTCTTTTTCACCTCCTGCCTCTTTCTTTTATACATCTCCCAGTCATTTGCACTATTTCCCTGCAAAAATCGTCCAAATGCCTCATCTCTTTCATAATCTTGCTTCTTCATCCCACCACTCACTACCCTTTCTAATCTGCCCACCTCCCACGCTTCTCATGCCACAAGCATCTTTTGCACAAGGCGTCACTGCTTCCCTAAGTACATCCCATTCCTCCCCCATTCCCCTTACCTCCTTTGCTCTCATCTTTTTCCATTCTGCACTCAGTCTCTCCTGGTACTTCCTCTTACAAGTCTCCTTCCCAAGCTCACTTACTTTCTCATCTCTCTTCACCCCAACATTTTCTCTTCTTTTCTGAAAACCTCTACAAATCTTTACCTTCGCCTTCATAAGAAAATGATCAGACATCCTCCAGTTGCACCTCTCAGCACATTAAGATCCAAAAGTCTCTCTCATGTGCCTATCAATTAACACATAATCCAATAATGCTCTCTGGCCATCTCTCCTTCTTACATACGTATACTTATGTATATCTCTTTTTAAACCATGTATTCCCAGTCACCAGTCCTTTTTCAGCACACAAATCTACAAGCTCTTCACCATTTGCATTTACATCACTGACCACCCCAGTTGCACCTCTCAGCACATTAAGATCCAAAAGTCTCTCTCATGTGCCTATCAATTAACACATAATCCAATAATGCTCTCTGGCCATCTCTCCTTCTTACATACGTATACTTATGTATATCTCTCTTTTTAAACCATGTATTCCCAGTCACCAGTCCTTTTTCAGCACACAAATCTACAAGCTCTTCACCATTTGCATTTACATCACTGACCACCCCAGTTGCACCTCTCAGCACATTAAGATCCAAAAGTCTCTCTCATGTGCCTATCAATTAACACATAATCCAATAATGCTCTCTGGCCATCTCTCCTTCTTACATACGTATACTTATGTATATCTCTCTTTTTAAACCATGTATTCCCAGTCACCAGTCCCTTTTCAGCACACAAATCTACAAGCTCTTCACCATTTGCATTTACATCACTGACCACCCCATGTACACCAATTACTCCCTCAACTGCCACATTACTCACCTTTCCATTCATATCACCCATCACTATGACCCGGTCTTGTGCATCAATACAACTAACAAACTCACTCAGCTGCTCTCAAAACACTTGCCTCTCATGATCTTTCTTCTCATGCCCAGGTTCATAGGCACCAATAATCACCCATCTCTCTCCATCCACTTTGAGTTTTACCCATATCAATCCAGAGTTTACTTTCTTACACTCTATCACATACTCCCACCACTCTTCTCACCAACCCCTGACTTTACTCCCAAATCATTCCCAAACCACTCTTCCCCTTTACCCTTGAGCTTCGTTTCACTCAGAGCCAAAACATCCAGGTTCCTTTCCTCAAACATACTACTCACCTCTCCTTCTTTGTCATCTTGGTTACATCCACACACATTTAGACACCCCAATCTGAGACTTCGAGGAGGATGAGCACTCCCTGCATCACTCCTTCTTCTGTTTCCCCTTTTAGAAAGTGAAAATACAAGGAGGGGAGGGTTTCTAGCCCACCCGCTCCCTTTAGTCACCTTTACGACATGAGGAATGCGTGGGAAGTATTCTTTTTCCCGTATCCCCAGGGATATTTATATATTTTTTTATACTATTCGCCATTTCCCGCATTAGCGAGGTAGCGTTTAGAACAGAGGACTGGGTCTTAGAGGGAATATCCTCACCTGACTCCCGTCTCTGTTCCTTCTTTTGGAAAATTAAAAAAAATGAGAGGGGAGGATTTCCAGCCACCCACTCCCTCCCCTTTAAGTCACCTTCTACGACACGCAGGGAATATGTGGGAAGTATTCTTTCTCCCCTATCCCCAGGGTCAAGAGAAAGGTGCAAGAGGTGAAAAAAAGGGCAAATGAGAGTTGGGGTGGGAGACTATCAGTAAATTTTAGGGAGAATAAAAAGATGTTCTGGAAGGAGGTAAATAGGGTGCGTAAGACAAGGGAGCAAATGGGAACTTCAGTGAAGGGCGTAAATGGGGAGGTGATAACAAGTAGCGGTGATGTGAGAAGGAGGTGGAATGAGTATTTTGAAGGTTTGTTGAATGTGTCTGATGACAGAGTGGCAGATATAGGGTGTTTTGGTCGAGGTGGTGTGCAAAGTGAGAGGGTTAGGGAAAATGATTTGGTAAACAGAGAAGAGGTAGTAAAAGCTTTGCGGAAGATGAAAGCCGGCAAGGCAGCAGGTTTGGATGGTATTGCAGTGGAATTTATTAAGAAAGGGGGTGACTGTATTGTTGACTGGTTGGTAAGGTTATTTAATGTATGTATGACTCATGGTGAGGTGCCTGAGGATTGGCGGAATGCGTGCATAGT
Source organism: Panulirus ornatus (assembly GCF_036320965.1). NCBI lineage: Eukaryota > Metazoa > Arthropoda > Malacostraca > Decapoda > Palinuridae > Panulirus > Panulirus ornatus. The sequence continues at coordinate 8,261,507 of NC_092246.1, read as the reverse complement.
GCCATTGTACAAAGGCAAAGGGGATAAGAGTGAGTGCTCAAATTACAGAGGTATAAGTTTGTTGAGTATTCCTGGTAAATTATATGGGAGGGTATTGATTGAGAGGGTGAAGGCATGTACAGAGCATCAGATTGGGGAAGAGCAGTGCGGTTTCAGAAGTGGTAGAGGATGTGTGGATCAGGTGTTTGCTTTGAAGAATGTATGTGAGAAATACTTAGAAAAGCAAATGGATTTGTATGTAGCATTTATGGATCTGGAGAAGGCATATGATAGAGTTGATAGAGATGCTCTGTGGAAGGTATTAAGAATATATGGTGTGGGAGGCAAGTTGTTAGAAGCAGTGAAAAGTTTTTATCGAGGATGTAAGGCATGTGTACGTGTAGGAAGAGAGGAAAGTGATTGGTTCTCAGTGAATGTAGGTCTGCGGCAGGGGTGTGTGATGTCTCCATGGTTGTTTAATTTGTTTATGGATGGGGTTGTAAAGGAGGTAAATGCAAGAGTCCTGGAAAGAGGGGCAAGTATGAAGTCTGTTGGGGATGAGAGAGCTTGGGAAGTGAGTCAGTTGTTGTTCGCTGATGATACAGCGCTGGTGGCTGATTCATGTGAGAAACTGCAGAAGCTGGTGAATGAGTTTGGTAAAGTGTGTGGAAGAAGAAAGTTGAGAGTAAATGTGAATAAGAGCAAGGTTATTAGGTACAGTAGGGGTGAGGGTCAAGTCAATTGGGAGGTGAGTTTGAATGGAGAAAAACTGGAGGAAGTGAAGTGTTTTAGATATCTGGGAGTGGATCTGTCAGCGGATGGAACCATGGAAGCGGAAGTGGATCATAGGGTGGGGGAGGGGGCGAAAATTTTGGGAGCCTTGAAAAATGTGTGGAAGTCGAGAACATTATCTCGGAAAGCAAAAATGGGTATGTTTGAGGGAATAGTGGTTCCAACAATGCTGTATGGTTGCGAGGCGTGGGCTATGGATAGAGATGTGCGCAGGAGGATGGATGTGCTGGAAATGAGATGTTTGAGGACAATGTGTGGTGTGAGGTGGTTTGATCGAGTAAGTAACGTAAGGGTAAGAGAGATGTGTGGAAATAAAAAGAGCGTGGTTGAGAGAGCAGAAGAGGGTGTTTTGAAATGGTTTGGGCACATGGAGAGAATGAGTGAGGAGAGATTGACCAAGAGGATATATGTGTCGGAGGTGGAGGGAACGAGGAGAAGAGGGAGACCAAATTGGAGGTGGAAAGATGGAGTGAAAAAGATTTTGTGTGATCGGGGCCTGAACATGCAGGAGGGTGAAAGGAGGGCAAGAAATAGAGTGAATTGGAGTCATGTGGTATACAGGGGTTGACGTGCTGTCAGTGGATTGAAGCAAGGCATGTGAAGCGTCTGGGGTAAACCATGGAAAGCTGTGTAGGTATGTATATTTGCGTGTGTGGACGTGTGTATGTACATGTGTATGGGGGGGGGGGTTGGGCCATTTCTTTCGTCTGTTTCCTTGCGCTACCTCGCAAACGCGGGAGACAGCGACAAAGTATAAAAAAAAAAAAAAAAAAAAAAAAAAAATATATATATATATATATATATATATATATATATATATATACGTATATTTTTGCTTTGTCGCTGTCTCCCGCGTTTGCGAGGTAGCGCAAGGAAACAGACGAAAGAAATGGCCCAACCCACCCCCATACACATGTATATACATACACGTCCACACACGCAAATATACATACCTATACATCTCAATGTACACATATATATACACACACAGACATATAAATATATACACATGTACATAATTCATACTGTCTGCCTTTATCTATTCCCATCGCCACCTCACCACACATGGAATACCATCCCCCTCCCCCCTCATGTGTGCGAGGTAGCGCTAGGAAAAGACACAAAGTCCCCAGCTGCCACGTAATAATGCCCGAAACAACAGCTCCCCCTCCACATCCAGGCCCCACAGAACTTTCCATGGTTTACCCCAGACACTTCACATGCCCTGATTCAATCCATTGACAGCACGTTGACCCCGGTATACCACATCGATCCAATTCACTCTATTCCTTGCCCACCTTTCACCCTCCTGCATGTTCAGGCCCCGATCACTCAAAATCTTTTTCACTCCATCTTTCCACCTCCAATTTGGTCTCCCACTTCTTGTTCCCTCCACCTCTGACACATATATCCTCTTGGTCAATCTTTCCTCACTCATTCTCTCCATGTGACCAAACCATTCAAAACACCCTCTTCTGCTCTCTCAACCACACTCTTTTTATTACCACACATCTCTCGATCAAACCACATCACACCACATATTGTCCTCAAACATCTCATATCCAGCACATCCACCCTCCTGCGCACAACTCTATCCATAGCCCACGCCTCGCAACCATACAACATTGTTGGAACCACTATTCCTTCAAACATACCCATTTTTGCTTTCCGGGATAACGTTCTTGACTTCCACATATTCCTCAATGCTCCCAGAATTTTCACCCCTTCCTCCAATCTATGATTCACTTCCCCTTCCATGGTTCCATCCACTGCCAAATCCACTCCCAGGTATCTATAACACTTCACTTCCTCCAGTTTTTCTCCATTCACACTTACCTCCCAATTGACTTGACCCTCAACCCTACTGTACCTAATAACCTTCCTCTTATTCACATTTACTCTCAACTTTCTTCTTTCACACACTTTACCAAACTCAGTCACCAGCTTCTGCAGTTTCTCACATGAATCAGCCACCAGCGCTGTATCATCAGAGAACAACAACTGACTCACTTCCCAATTGACTCACTTCTCATACACAACAAACTATATACTTGCCCCTCTTTCCAAAACCCTTGCATTCACCTCCCTAACAACCCCATCCATAAACAAATTAAACAACCATGGAGACATCACACACCCCTGCCGCAATCCTACATTCACTGAGAACCAATCGCTTTCCTCTCTTCCTACACGTATACATGCCTTACATCCTCGATAAAAACTTTTCACTGCTTCTAACACTTGCCTCCCACACCATATATTCTTAATACCTTCCACAGAGCATCTCTATCAACTCTATCATATGCCTTCTCCAGATCCATAAATGCTACATACAAATCCATTTGTATGTAGTATTTCTCACATACATTCTTCAAAGCAAACACCTGATCCACACACCCTCTAGCACTTCTGAAACTACACTGTTCCTCCCCAATCTGATGCTCTGTACATGCTTTCACTCTCTCAATCAATACCCTTCCATATAATTTCCCAGGAATACTCAGCAAACTTATACCTCTGTAATTTGAGCACTCACCTTTGTCCCCTTTGCCTTTGTACAATGGCACTATGCAAGCATTCCGCCAATCCTCAGGCACCTCACCATGAATCATACATACATTAAATAACCTTACCAACCAGTCAACAATACAGTCACCCCCTTTTATAATAAATTCCACTGCAATGCCATCCAAACCCGCAGCCTTGCCGGCTTTCATCTTCTGCAAAGCTTTTACTACCTCTTCTCTGTTTACCAAATCATCCTCCCTAACCCTGTCACTTTGCACACCGCCTTGACCAAAACATCCTATATCTGCCATTCTATCATCAAACACATTCAACAAACTTTCAAAATACTCACTCCATCTCCTTCTCACATCACCACTACTTGTTATCACCTCCCCATTAGCCCCTTTCACTGAAGTTCCCGTTTGTTCCCTTGTCTTACACACTTTATTTACTTCCTTCCAAAACATCTTTTTATTCTCCCTAAAATTTAATGATACTCTCTCACCCCAACTATCATTTGCCTTCTTTTTCACCTCTTGCACCTTTCTCTTGACCCCCTGCCTCTTTCTTTTATACATCTCCCACTCATTTGCATTATTTCCCTGCAAAAATCGTCCAAATGCCTCTCTCTTCTCTTTCACTAATAATCTTACTTCATCCCACCACTCACTACCCTTTCTAATCTGCCCACCTCCCACACTTCTCATGCCACAAGCATCTTTTGCACAAGCCATCACTGCTTCCCTAAATACATCCCATTCCTCCCCCACTCCCCTTACCTCCTTTGTTCTCACCTTTTTCCATTCTGTACTCAGTCTCTCCTGGTACTTCCTCACACAAATCTCCTTCCCAAGCTCACTTACTCTCACCACTCTCTTCACCCCAACATTCTCTCTTCTTTTCTGAAACCTCTACAAATCTTCACCTTCGCCTCCACAAGATAATGATCAGACATCCCTCCAGTTGCACCTCTCAGCACATTAACATCCTAAAGTCTCTCTTTTGCGCGCCTATCAATTAACACGTAACCCAATAATGCTCTCTGGCCATCTCTCCCTCTTACATACGTATACTTATGTATATATCGCTTTTTAAACCAGGTATTCCCAATCACCAGTCCTTTTTCAGCACATAAATCTACAAGCACTTCACCATTTCCATTTACAACACTGAACATCCCATGTATACCAATTATTCCCTCAACTGCCACATTACTCACCTTTGCATTCAAATCACCCATCACTATAACCTGGTCTCGTGCATCAAAACCACTAACACACTCATTCAGCTGCTCCCAAAACACTTGCCTCTCATGATCTTTCTTCTCATGCCCCGGTACATATGCACCAATAATCACCCATCTCTCTCCATCAACTTTCAGTTTTACCCATATCAATCTAGAGTGTACTTTCCTACATACTTCCACCACTCATGTTTCAGGAGTAGTGCTACTCCTTCCCCCTCTCACTAAACCCTGACTTTACTCCCAAGACATTCCCAAACCACTCTTCCCCTTTACCCTTGAGCTTCGTTTCACTCAAGAGCCAAAACATCCAGGTTCCTTTCCTCAAACATACTACCTATCTCTCATTTCTTCTCATCTTGGTTACATCCACACACATTTAGACACCCCAATCTGAGCCTTCGAGGAGGATGAGCACTCCCCGCATCACTCCTTCTTCTGTTTCCCCTTTTAGAAAGTTAAAATACAAGGAGGGGAGGGTTTCTAGCCCCCTGCTCCCATCCCCTTTAGTCGCCTTCTACGACACGTGAGAAATGCGTGGGAAGTATCCTTTTTCCCCTATCCCCAGGGATATATATATATATATATATATATATATATATATATATATATATATATATATATATATATATATATCTTTTTTTCTTTCAAACTATTCGCCATTTCCCACGTTAGCAAGGTAGCGTTAAGAATAGAGGACTGGGCCTCTGAGGGACTATTCTCATCTGACCCCCTTCTCTGTTCCTTCTTTTGGAAAATTAAAAAAAAAAAAACAAGAGGGGAGGATTTCCAGCCCCCGCTCCCTCCCCTTTTAGTCGCTTTCTACGACACGCAGGGAATACGTGGGAAGTATTATTTCTCCCCTATCCCCAGGGATAAATATATATACCAGTAACATACCTTCAGCCTGAAAACTTGCATCTCATAACGAATAAAGTGCATAGAAACGCCCACCTCCATAGAACATACAAACCTCCTACAGCTAGGATCGAACCCCGGACCCCTGTGCGCGAGGCAGGAATGCTAACCGCTAGGATATGGACCTGGCCTATAGCCTAGCGGTTAGCATTCCTTCCTTGTGCACAGGGGTCCTGGGTTCAATCCTAGCTGTTGGAGGTTTGTATGTTAAATATATACATATATATATATATATATATCTTTTTTCTTTCAAACTATTCGCCATTTCCCACATTAGCAAGGTAGCATTAAGAACAGAGGACTGGGCCTCTGAGGGAATATCCTCACCTGGCCCCCTTCTCTGTTCCCTCTTTTGGAAAAAAAAAAAAAAAAAAGTGAGAGGGGAGGATTTCCAGTCCCCCGCTCCCTCCCCTTTTAGTCGCCTTCTACGACACACAGGGAATACATGGGAAGTATTCTTTCTCCCCTATCCCCAGGGATAAATATATATACTAGTAACATACCTTCAGCCTGAAAACTTGCATCTCATAACTGTTTTCTTTTTCCTTTGATTCAAGGAATTCTTCATCCTGTTTAATGAGGTTCCTTAAACGCCTCCTACATGTATATATATATATATATATATATATATATATATATATATATATATATATATATATATATATATATATATTATATATATACATATGCAATCGCCTCATCCTTACCATTCCTGGATTACCTCTGATACCATCATGAAAACTGGAAGAAACAAAGATTTATGAAAAACATACTGTCAGTTAAAAGGTCATGCTTCTAAACATGCTCTACTCAAGGTTTCCTCTTCATTCCATTTAACGATATTTACGTTTACGCCATCCACACATTCTTCAACGCTCCCAGAACCTTCACCTCCTCCCCCACCCTGTGACTCACTTCAGCTTCCATGGTTCCATCCGCAGCCAAATCCACTACCAGATATCTAAAACACTTCACTTCTGCCAGTTTTTCTCTATTCAAACTTGGGACCTAGCCATTGCCAGACTACAGAAAGTAGCAGAAAACGGAAATTGACCCCTATGGGTCTATGTAAATATGTAAACATATTCCCTACCCCTAGTCTTGCTAGCTCATTCCATATACATATTGCTGTGTTATCAAAGGTAGAACAAAGCTTAAAATAGGAAATAATACAACCATAAAATCTTTCAGACAAGGTTATTAGTGTCACATCAGAGGTACCCCTAGAAGGAGACTCCTCAATACCTTGGGCAAAAATTTTGCGTGTCATACAACACCAATATAGGGCAGATTTGTTACCATTATAACTATGAAAAGTCATCCACAAACTTTGTTGCAGCTTTGTGATGAGTAGTTAAAGTAACAAATGACTATAGGTTGGTAGTTGGCTTAGGCCGACTCTTGTTGCTATGGTTGTTTTATTGTTATCATCAAGGCAGCCAGCCTGCACTGCGTCAATCCCAGCCAGGCAGACGGCTCTTACACTCTCTCTCACTCTGTGAATTGGAGTTTTTATCAATTTTTTAATACGACCTTACACTACAAACTTCCATGTCAGCACTATGCTTTTCTCTGCACACACTATGTACTGAAATTCCATTTCTCCACATAAGCTTGTGTAACTAACCTTGCAAATATTCAGCCATAGTCTAGCTTTAGTTCTCTATGAAATCTTTGGCCTGCTCAGTAAGCATCTCTCCAGAAATGCTTACACATTCATTACAAGTGCACTAATTCTGTACTTCAGGCACCTTTCAAAGTTATCCAAAACTTTTCTGGCTTTCATTTTCAGCAAAAAACTGAATATAAGAAATCATCAGGACTGTAAATTAGCTCAGCTGCAATGTAAACAGATTTTGGCACCTGGGGGCAGATCCACAAACTAATGGCAGCAGATTCAAAATGTGCTGGACCATGGGAGTTACCGGACCAAGAAGTGCCGGATTAGAGAGGTACAACCTGTACTATCTTGCTAAGAGAGGAGAAACAATTGTGTACAAAAACAGTGAAGGCTATTATACATCTAAGTTAATCATCAATCATGTGATATCATGTGCCACAGTCTTAGAAATAAAAATGGAGTATTACTGTCGTTATGATACTGGTATGTGATGTATTTTATTAAGCAACGTAATTCCTTTATAGTTCAAACTATAATCATTATCACAAGATTATAAAACTTTTATGCCTATGGTGTTCATAAACTTTTCCTGATGCGAATTTCATTCATCTGTGAAAAACAATTTAAGAACAATTCCTCAGATTTTTCTTGAGTAAGATAAAAAAATTCCTAAGATTTTTCTTAAGATAAATAGTTCAGGATTTTAAACAGCCTCCATACACCCCATTTATTCCCTCAGATTAATAACAAAACTCATTCTTTACATTATCTCACCAAACTAGTTCAGTTGCATAAAAGGGAAACTATCTACAAAAACATAAACATTGTACAATGGAATGATGGGACAGCAACCCGAAATGATTCAAGGCAAGTAAAAATTGCTAATATATATTTATTTATTTATTTTGCTTTGTCGCTGTCTCCCGCATTTGCGAGGTAGCACAAGGAAACAGACAAAAGAAATGGCCCAACCCATCCCCATACACAATGTATATACATACACGTCCACACACACAAATATACATACCTATACATCTCAATGTACACATATATATACACACACAGACACATACATATATACCCATGCACACAATTCACACTGTCTGCCTTTATTCATTCCCATCGCCACCTCGCCACACATGGAATACCATCCCCCTCCCCCCTCATGTGTGCGAGGTAGAACTAGGAAAAGACAACAAAGGCCCCATTCATTCACACTCAGTCTCTAGCTGTCATGCAATAATGCCCGAAACCACAGCTCCCTTTCCACATCCAGGCCCCACACAACTTTCCATGGTTTACCCCAGACGCTTCACATGCCCTGATTCAATCCACTGACAGCACATCAACCCCGGTATACCACATCGATCCAATTCACTCTATTCCTTGCCCACCTTTCACCCTCCTGCATGTTCAGGCCCCGATCACACAAAATCTTTTTCACTCCATCTTTCCACCTCCAATTTGGTCTCCCACTTCTCTTCGTTCCCTCCACTTCCGACACATATATCCTCTTGGTCAATCTTTCCTCACTCATTCTCTCCATGTGCCCAAACCATTTCAAAACACCCTCTTCTGCTCTCTCAACCACGCTCTTTTTATTTCCACACATCTCTCTTACCCTTACATTACTTACTCGATCAAACCACCTCACACCACACATTGTCCTCAAACATCTCATTTCCAGCACATCCACCTTCCTGCGCACAACTCTATCCATAGCCCACACCTCGCAACCATACAACATTGAGTGGTGGGATAAAAAAGTAAGATTATTAGTGAAAGAGAAGAGAGAGACATTTGGACGATTTTTGCAGGGAAAAAATGCAATTGAGTGGGAGATGTATAAAAGAAAGAGACAGAAGGTCAAGAGAAAGGTGCAAGAGGTGAAAAAGAGGGCAAATGAGAGTTGGGGTGAGAGAGTATCATTAAATTTTAGGGAGAATAAGAAGATGTTCTGGAAGGAGGTAAATACAGTGCGTAAGACAAGGGAGCAAATGGGAACTTCAGTGAAGGGCGCAAATGGGGAGGTGATAACAAGTAGTGGTGATGTGAGAAGGAGATGGAGTGAGTATTTTGAAGGTTTGTTGAATGTGTTTGATGATAAAGTAGCAGATATAGGGTGTCTTGGTCGAAGTGGTGTGCAAAGTGAGAGGGTTGGGGAAAATGATTTGGTAAACAGAGAAGAGGTAGTAAAAGCTTTGCGGAAGATGAAAGCTGGCAAGGCAGCAGGTTTGGATGGTATTGCAGTGGAATTTATTAAAAAAGGGGGTGACTGTATTGTTGACTGGTTGGTAAGGTTATTCAATGTATGCATGACTCATGGTGAGGTGCCTGAGGATTGGCGGAATGCGTGCATAGTGCCATTGTACAAAGGCAAAGGGGATAAGAGTGAGTGCTCAAATTACAGAGGTATAAGTTTGTTGAGTATTCCTGGAAAATTATATGGGAGGGTATTGATTGAGAGGGTGAAGGCATGTACAGAGCATCAGATTGGGGAAGAGCAGAGTGGTTTCAGAAGTGGTAGAGGATGTGTAGATCAGGTGTTTGCTTTGAAGAATGTATGTGAGAAATACTTAGAAAAGCAAATGGATTTGTATGAAGCATTTATGGATCTGGAGAAGGCATAGGATAGAGTTGATAGAGATGCTCTGTGGAAGGTATTAAGAATATATGGTGTGGGTGGCAAGTTGTTAGAAGCAGTGAAAAGTTTTTATCGAGGATGTAAGGCATGTGTACGTGTAGGAAGAGAGGAGAGTGATTGGTTCTCAGTGAATGTAGGTTTGCGGCAGGGGTGTGTGATGTCTCCATGGTTGTTTAATTTGTTTATGGATGGGGTTGTTAGGGAGGTGAATGCAAGAGTTTTGGAAAGGGGCAAAAATGAAGTCTGTTGTGGATGAGAGAGCTTGGGAAGTGAGTCAGTTGTTGTTCGCTGATGATACAGCGCTGGTGGCTGATTCATGTGAGAAACTGCAAAGCTGGTGACTAAGTTTGGTAAAGTGTGTGAAAGAAGAAAGTTATGAGTAAATGTGAATAAGAGCAAGGTTATTAGGTACAGTAGGGTTGAGGGTCAAGTCAATTGGGAGGTAAGTTTGAATGGAGAAAAACTGGAGGAAGTAAAGTGTTTTAGATATCTGGGAGTGGATCTGGCAGTGGATGGAACCATGGAAGCGGAAGTGAATCATAGGGTGGGGGAGGGGGCGAAAATCCAGGGAGCCTTGAAGAATGTGTGGAAGTCGAGAACATTATCTCGGAAAGCAAAAATGGGTATGTTTGAAGGAATAGTGGTTCCAACAATGTTGTATGCTTGCGAGGCGTGGGCTATGGATAGAGTTGTGCGCAGGAGGGTGGATGTGCTGGAAATGAGATGTTTGAGGACAATGTGTGGTGTGAGGTGGTTTGATCGAGTAAGTAATGTAAGGGTAAGAGAGATGTGTGGAAATAAAAAGAGCGTGGTTGAGAGAGCAGAAGTGGGTGTTTTGAAATGGTTTGGGCACATGGAGAGAATGAGTGTCTCCCGCGTTTGCGAGGTAGCGCAAGGAAACAGACGAAAGAAATGGCACAACCCACCCCCATACACAATGTATATACATACACGTCCACACATGCAAATATACATACCTATACATCTCAATGTACACATATACACACACAGACACATACATATATACCCATGCACACAATTCACACTGTCTGCCTTTATTCATTCCCATCGCTACCTCGCCACACATGGAATACCATCCCCCTCCCCCCTCATGTGTGCGAGGTAGCACTAGGAAAAGACAACAAAGGCCCCATTCGTTCACACTCAGTCTCTAGCTGTCATGCAATAATGCCCGAAACCACAGCTCCCTTTCCACATCCAGGCCCCACATGGTTTACCCCAGACGCTTCACATGCCCTGATTCAATCCACTGACAGCACGTCAACCCCGGTATACCACATCGATCCAATTCACTCTATTCCTTGCCCTCCTTTCACCCTCCTGCATGTTCAGGCCCCGATCACACAAAATCTTTTTCACTCCATCTTTTCATCTCCAATTTGGTCTCCCACTTCTCCTCGTTCCCTCCACCTCCGACACATATATCCTCTTGGTCAATCTTTCCTCACTCATTCTCTCCATGTGCCCAAACCATTTCAAAACTCCCTCTTCTGCTCTCTCAACCACGCTCTTTTTATTTCCACACATCTCTCTTACCCTTACATTACTTACTCGATCAAACCACCTCACACCACACATTGTCTTCAAACATCTCATTTCCAGCAAATCCCTGCTCCTGCGCACAGCTCTATCCATAGCCCACGCCTCGCAACCATACAACATTGTTGGAACCACTATTCCTTCAAACATACCCATTTTTGCTTTCCGAGATACTGTTCTCGACTTCCACACATTCTTCAAGGCTCCCAGGATTTTCGCCCCCTCCCCCACCCTATGATTCACTACCGCTTCCATGGTTCCATCTGCTGCCAGATCCACTCCCAGATATCTAAAACACTTTACTTCCTCCAGTTTTTCTCCATTCAAACTTACCTCCCAATTGACCTGACCCTCAACCCTACTGTACCTAATAACCTTGCTCTTATTCACATTTACTCTTAACTTTCTTCTTTCACACACTTTACCAAACTCAGTCACCAGCTTCTGCAGTTTCTCACATGAATCAGCCACCAGTGCTGTATCATCAGCAAACAACAACTGACTCACTTCCCAAGCTCTCTCATCCACAACAGACTTCATACTTGCCCCTCTTTCCAAAACTCTTGCATTCACCTCCCTAACAACCCCATCCATAAACAAATTAAACAACCATGGAGACATCACACACCCCTGCCGCAAACCTACATTCACAGAGAACCAATCACTCTCCTCTCTTCCTACACGTACACATGCCTTACATCCTCGATAAAAACTTTTCACTGCTTCTAACAACTTGCCTCCCACACCATATATTCTCAATACCTTCCACAGAGCATCTCTATCAACTCTATCATATTCCTTCTCCACATCCATAAATGCTACATACAAATCCATTTGCTTTTCTAAGTATTTCTCACATACATTCTTCAAAGCAAATACCTGATCCACACATCCTCTACCATTTCTGAAACCACTCTGCTCTTCCCCAATCTGATGCTCTGTACATGCCTTCACCCTCTCAATCAATAACCTCCCATATAATTTTCCAGGAATACTCAACAAACTTATACCTCTGTAATTTGAGCACTCACTCTTATATATATCCCACGTATTCCCGGCATGTCGTAGAAGGCGACTAAAAGGGGAGGGAGCGGGTAGCTGGAAATCCTCCCCTCTCGTTTTTTTTTAATTTTCCAAAAGAAGAAACAGAGAAGGGGGCCAGGTGAGGATTTTCCCTCTAAGGCCCAGTCCTCTGTTCTTAACGCTACCTCGCAAAGGCGGGAAATGGCGAATAGTATGAAAAAAAAAAAACTGCAGAAGCTGGTGACTGAGTTTGGTAAAGTGTGTGAAAGAAGAAAGTTAAGAGTAAATGTGAATAAGAGCAAGGTTATTAGGTACAGTAGGGTTGAGGGTCAAGTCAATTGGGAGGTAAGTTTGAATGGAGAAAAACTGGAGGAAGTAAAGTGTTTTAGATATCTGGGAGTGGATTTGGCAGCGGATGGAACCATGGAAGCAGAAGTGGATCATAGGGTGGGGGAGGGGGCGAAAATCCTGGTAGCCTTGAAGAATGTGTGGAAGTCGAGAACATTATCTCGGAAAGCAAAAATGGGTATGTTTGAAGGAATAGTGGTTCCAACAATGTTGTATGGTTGCGAGGCGTGGGCTATGGATAGAGTTGTGCGCAGGAGGATGGATGTGCTGGAAATGAGATGTTTGAGGACAATGTGTGGTGTGAGGTGGTTTGATCGAGTAAGTAACGTAAGGGTAAGAGAGATGTGTGGAAATAAAAAGAGCGTGGTTGAGAAAGCAGAAGAGGGTGTTTTGAAATGGTTTGGGCACATGGAGAGAATGAGTGAGGAAAGATTGACCAAGAGGATATATGTGTCGGAGGTGGAGGGAACAAGGAGAAGTGGGAGACCAAATTGGAGGTGGAAAGATGGAGTGAAAAAGATTTTGTGTGATCGGGGCCTGAACATGCAGGAGGATGAAAGGAGGGCAAGGAATAGAGTGCATTGGATCGATGTGGTATACCGGGGTTGACGTGCTGTCGGTGGATTGAATCAGGGAATGTGAAGCGTCTGGGGTAAATCATGGAAAGCTGTGTAGGCATGTATATTTGCGTGTGTGGATGTATGTATATACATGTGTATGGGGGTGGGTTGGGCCATTTCTTTCGTCTGTTTCCTTGCGCTACATCGCAGTCTGTTGTGGATGAGAGAGCTTGGGAAGTGAGTCAGTTGTTCGCTGATGATACAGCGCTGGTGGCTGATTCGTGTGAGAAACTGCAGAAGCTGGTGACGGAGTTTGGTAAAGTGTGAGAAAGAAGAAAGCTGAGAGTAAATGTGAATAAGAGCAAGGTTATTAGGTACAGTAGGGTTGAGGGACAAGTCAATTGAGAGGTAAGTAAGTTTGAATGGAGAAAAACTGGAGGAAGTGAAGTGCTTTAGATATCTGGGAGTAGATTTGGCAGCGGATGGAACCATGGAAGTGGAAGTGAATAATTGGGTGGGGGAGGGGGTGAAAGTTCTGGGAGCATTGAAGAATGTGTGGAAGTCGAGAACATTACCTTGGAAAGCAAAAATGGGTAAGTTTGAAGGAATAGTGGTTCCAACAATGTTATATGATTGCGAGGCGTGGGCTATAGATAGAGTTGTGTGGAAGAGGATAGATGTGCTGGAAATGAGATGTTTGAGGACAATATGTGGTGTGAGGTGGCTTGACCGGGTAAGTAATAACAGGGTAAGAGAGATGTGTGGTAATAAAAAGAGTGTGGTTGAGAGAGCAGAAGAGGGTGTTTTGAAATGGTTTGGTCACATGGAAAGAATGAGTGAGGAAAGATTGACCAGAGGATATATGTGTCAGAGGTGGAGGGAACGAGGAGAAGTGGGAGACCAAATTGGAGGTGGAAAGATGGAGTGAAAAAGATTTTGAGTGATCGGGGCCTGAACATGCAGGAGGATGAAAGGCGTGCAAGGAACAGAGTGAATTGGAACGATGTGGTATACCGGGGTCGACGTGCTGTCAATGGATTGAACCAGGGCATGTGAAGCGTCTGGGGTAAACCATGGAAAGTTGTGTGGGGCCTGGATGTGGAAAGGGAGCTGTGGTTTCGGTGCATTATTACATGACAGCTAGAGACTGAGTGTGGATGAATGTGGCCTTTGTTGTCTTTTCCTAGCGCTACCTTGCGCACATGAGGGGGGAGGGGGTTGTTATTTCATGTGTGGCAGGGTGGCAATGGGAATAAATGAAGGCAGACAGTATGAATTATGTACATGTGTCTATAGGTATATGTCTGTGTGTGTATGTATATGTATACGTTGAGATGTATAAGTAAGTATATATGTGTGTCTGGATGTGTATGTATATATATGTGCATATGGGTGGGTTGGGCCATTCTTTCATCTGTTTCCTTGCGCTACCTCGCTAACGCGGGAGACAGCGAAAAAGCAAAATAAAATATATATATATATATATATATATTTTTTTTTTTGCTAAATTCACCCTCCTCCCTCGCCCATCATGACCTAGCTTGCCCTGACCCACAGAGTTTGAGTGTAACAGAGAGGGTGATTTGGAGTCTGGAAATGAGAACACCCCAGAGTCTGGAAATGAGGACGCCTCGGAGAGAACCCAGCCAGTAGATACCTGAACTCTTGGCAGTCGTAGTGTCAGTCATCCCCTATTAGGAGCATTAAATCAACTGAGAGGTCTCCATCCACATTGACACCTGCCTCACAGCTGGAGAGGGACAAACAAATACCTCATGAATCACTAAGGCTATGGAGTACGTGATATGTGATAGGCTATGGAGTACGTGATATGTGATGGAGAGTGGAGGGCCATTGTGACAACTGGTTAATTGAGATAATCATAAGTACCTCCCAAGTGTGTAGTGGAAAATTTTATATATATATATGTATATGTGTATATATATATGTATATATGTATATATATATGTATATATGTATATATATGTATATATATATATATATATATATATATATATATATATATATATATATATATATATATATATATATATATATATTATCCCTGGGGATAGGGGATTAAGAATACTTCCCACGTATTCCCTGCGGGTCGTAGAAGGCGACTAAAAGGGGAGGGAGCGGGGGGCTGGAAATCCTCCCCTCTCGTTTTTTTTTTTTAATTTTCCAAAAGAAGGAACAGAGGGGGCCAGGTGAGGATATTCCAAAAAAGGCCCAGTCCTCTGTTCTTAACGCTACCTCGCTAACGTGGGAAATGGCGAATAGTTTGAAAAAAAAAAAAAATATATATATATATATATATATATATATATATATATATATATATATATATATATATATATATATATATATATATTTTTTTTTTTTTTTTCATACTATCCGCCATTTCCCGCGACAGCGAGGTAGCATTAAGAACAGAGGACTGGGCCTTTGAGGAAATATCCTCACCTGGCCCTCTTCTCTGTTCCTTCTTTTGGAAAATTAAAAAGAAAAGAAAAAAAAAACGAGAGGGGAGGATTTCCAGCCCCCCCGCTCCCTTCCCTTTTAGTCGCCTTCTACGACACGCAGGGAATACGTGGGAAGTATTCTTTCTCCCCTATCCCCAGGGATAATATATATATATATATATATATATATATATATATATATATATATATATATATATATATATATATATATATATATATATATTTTCCCTGGGGATAGGGGAGAAAGAATACTTCCCATATATATATATATATATATATATATATATATATATATATATTTCTTTCTTTTCTTTCTTTCAAACTATTCGCCATTTCCCGCATTAGCAAGGTAGCGTTAAGAACAGAGGACTGGGCCTCTGAGGGAATATCCTCACCTGGCCCCCTTCTCTGTTCCTTCTTTTGGAAAAAAAAAAAAAAAAAAAAAAAAAAAAAAAAAAAAAAAAGAGAGAGAGGGGAGGATTTCCAGCCCCCCACTCCCAAATATATATATATATATATATATATATATATATATATATATATATATATATATATATATATATATATTTTTTAATTTTCCAAAAGAAGGAACAGAGAATTGGGCCAGGTGAGGGTATTCCCTCAAAGGCCCAGTCATCTGTTCTTAACGCTACCTCGCTAATGCGGGAAATGGCGAATAGTTTGAAAGAAAAAAGAAAAAGATATATATATATATATATATATATATATATATATATATATATATATATATATATATATATATATATATATATATATCCCTGGGGACAGGGGAGAAAGAATACTTCCCACGTATTCCCTGCATGTCGTAGAAGGCGACTAAAAGGGGAGGGAGCGGGTGGCTGGAAATCCCCCCCCTCTCGTTTTTTTTTTTTATTTTCCAAAAGAAGGAACAGAATGGGGCCAGTTGAGGATATTCCAAAAAAGGCCCAGTCCTCTGTTCTTAACGCTACCTCGCTAACGCGGGAAATGGCGAATAGTTTAAAAGAAAAAAGATATATATATATATATATATATATATATATATATATATATATATATTTTCCCTGGGGATAGGGGAGAAACAATACTTCCCACGTATTCCCTGCGTGTCGTAGAAGGCGACTAAAAGGGAAGGGAGCGGGGGGCTGGAAATCCTCCCCTCTCGTTTTTTTTTTTTTTTTAATTTTGCAAAAGAAGGAACAGAGAAGAGGGCCAGGTGAGGATATTCCCTCAAAGGCCCAGTCCTCTGTTCTTAACGCTACCTCGCTATCGCGGGAAATGGCGAATAGTATGAAAAAAAAAAAATAAATATATATATATATATATATATATATATATATATATATATATATATATATATATATATATAAGCAATAGACCAGGTTCAACATCAAAATTCAAGATTACTTGGGATCTGGACATTGCTGGATTTTCTATTTGTCCATATTTATGAGCTTATTAAAAATGATATATCAAAATATTCTAACTTGCTTTGCATCAAGTTTTCCTAGGCCACACTTATATGACAGTAAACCTTTCATGAGCTACTTTTCCCATACTTGGATTGAGGCATGAAATGAGGTGAAAAACATACTAGGACTGAGGCACAAACTGTGGTGGGAAAAAAAATTGGGGATCATGTTTTCTGAATTTTTTCATACTTTTGATGTTGTAATATTCATTTAAATTCTGAACACAATATCTAATTCAATTCAGAACCTTTCTTATCACATATGCTTCAGAATGAAAATTCCTATTCACTTTCAGAAATAAATAATATGTGACGGACACACATTCACAAATGGCATTTTTTTCTTTTGGGTGTGGGAAATCCTAATATATGCTTTCAAAAGATGAAGATAAATAAAACAAGTTTAAACCAAATACATCATCAGCATTCATAAAAATAAAGGAGGGGAATGCCATGAACAAACATTAATAGGAGAGATAATGAATTATGAACCATGATAATAGGCAAGACAGCTAAGCTAATTTAAAATGTCACTGTCCCTGGATACAAAAAATGGTAAAAATCATGAGACATAGGTAAGAGAATGACCTAGATTATCAAATATCTCTAAACTATTCTAAACAATGAGCAATGAAAAGAAAAACATTAAACCAAGTACAAAATATTTCAGTATTTCATGAGGCTTTCAAGTTATAAAGAGGTTTCAGTACATTTTGTTTTAACTTCAGTCTAAGGCAGGAACCACACATCATCATACAACTTTAGTCTCCACTTGATCCAGCATCATCGTAGTCCCCATATTCATAGTCATATTCTTCTTCAACAGGTGGTTCACCCATGTCTACCTGTCAGGTATACATTTACCATGAAAAAACATTTCAGAAGAACTACAACATATAAGAGGAACAAAGTTTACTCAGTTTCTAAATATATCAGAATTTCAGGTGAATTACTGTCTTGTACCAACTGAATGAACTTCTAGACATTATCATTTAGTAAACACTAATATCTAAGCTGATACACCTAAAATCTTTACTTCATGCCCAGGGTTCACAGTCAGACACCTTGATTCTTAATGCATTATCAATAAGCTGCAACAACTGCACAAAGCTCATTAGGGACCTATATAGCTGAACACAAAATACAAGCAAAGTAAAACTAAGAACTGTAAAAGTAAATTACGACAAAACAGATCAACTAAGACTTCAAATACTTAAATGACCATTTCAGATGTAGTCCAATGAAAGAATGATATACCAAAGTATATGAAGACAAATAATCTGAGACTGAGAACCTAAATTTCAATAAAAAATAACATTATTACATGAGATAAGACTGGTATATAATTATGATCACAAAGTCCTAACATCACACAAAAACTAACTTATCGCTAGTTTTAGCCACTGATTTCAAACCACAACAATCCCCATACAATTGAGAAGGAAAAGCGAAGGCTTGAGAGGAGACTAACTTCAACAAATTGACATCAGTGGAAGTTAAGTGTTCATTTAACTTTGGTCTTTCTTTCCATATCCATAAACTCATGAAAATATATTTCAATATCCCAATTTACAGAGCCCAGGATTTTGAAGGCAATATTTTGTACAGTGTTCACATTCCTTCAAATGCTGTCTTGTTGGTAAGCTCATATATTTATCCATGTTCCAAGCAACTGACCAGTATGTTCATTTATGTGCATACAAAAATTGCACCACACATCTCTCTTATGCCTTTCATTACTTACTTGATCAAACCATCTCACAACACATATTGTCCTCAAACATCTCATTTCCAGTACATCCACCCTCCTGAGCACAAGTCTATCTAAAGCCCATGCCTTGCAACCATATATATATAACATTGTCGGAACCACTATTCCTTCAAACATACTCATTTTTGCTTTCCGAGATAACATTCTCGCCTTCCACACATTTTTCAAAGCTCCCAGAACTTTTGCCCCCTCCCCCACCCTATGACTCACTTCCGCTTCCATGGTTCCATCCGCTGCCAAATCCACTCCCAGATATCTAAAACACTTCACTTCCTCCAGTTTTTCTCCATTCAAATGTGCCTCCCAACTGACTTGTCCCTAAACCCTACTGTACCTAATAACCTTGTTCTTATTCACATTTACTCTTAACTTTCTTCTTTCACACACTTTACCAAACTTAGACACCAGCTTCTGCAGTTTCGCACCCGAATCAGCCACTAGCACTGTATCATCTGCGAACAACAACTGACTCACTTCCCAAGCTCTCTCATTCATAACAGACTGCATACTTGCCCCTCTCTCCAAAACTCTTGCATTCACTTCCCTAACAACTCCATCCATAAACGAATTAAACAACCATGGAGACATCACACACCCCTGCCGCAAACCTACATTCACTGAGAACCAATCACTTTCCTCTCTTCCTACACGTACACATGCCTTACATCCTCGATAAAAACTTTTCACTGCTTCTAACAACTTGCCTCCCACACCATATATTCTTAATATCTTCCACAGAGCATCTCTATCAACTCTATCATATGCCTTCTCCAGATCCATAGGTGCTACATACAAATCCATTTGCTTTTCTAAGGATTTCTCACATACATTCTTCAAAGCAAACACCTGATCCACACATCCTCTACCACTTCTGAAACCACACTGCTCTTCCCCAATCTGATGCTCTGTACATGCCTTCACCCTCTCAATCAATACCCTCCCATATAATTTCCCAGGAATACCAAATCATTCTCACTAACTCTCTCACTTTGCACACCACCTCGACCAAAACACCCTATATCTGTCAAATATATATATTATATTATATTATTTTTATTATACTTTGTCGCTGTCTCCCGCGTTTGCGAGGTAGCGCAAGGAAACAGACGAAAGAAATGGCCCAACCCCCCCCCCCATACACATGTATATACATACATCCACACACATATATATATATATATATATATATATATATATATATATATATATATATATATATATATATATATATATATATATATATATTTTTTTTTTTTTTTTGCTTTGTCGCTGTCTCCCGCGTTTGCGAGGTAGTGGAAGGAAACAGACGAAAGAAATGGCCCAACCCACCCCCATACACATGTATATACATACGTCCACACACGCAAATATACATACCTACACAGCTTTCCATGGTTTACCCCAGACGCTTCACATGCCCTGATTCAATCCACTGACAGCACGTCAACCCCGGTATACCACATCGCTCCAATTCACTCTATTCCTTGCCCTCCTTTCATCCTCCTGCATGTTCAGGCCCCGATCACACAAAATCTTTTTCACTCCATCTTTCCACCTCCAATTTGGTCTCCCTCTTCTCCTCGTTCCCTCCAGCTCTGACACATATATCCTCTTGGTCAATCTTTCCTCAACTCATTCTCTCCATGTGCCCAAACCATTTCAAAACACCCTCTTCTGCTCTCTCAACCACGCTCTTTTTATTTCCACACATCTCTCTTACCGATCAAACCACCTCACACCACACATTGTCCTCAAACATCTCATTTCCAGCACATCCATCCTCCTGCGCACAACTCTATCCATAGCCCACGCCTCGCAACCATACAACATTGCTGGAACCACTATTCCTTCAAACATACCCATTTTTGCTTTCTGAGATAATGTTCTCGACTTCCACACATTCTTCAAGGCTCCCAGAATTTTCGCCCCATCCCCCACCCTATGATCCACTTCCGCTTCCATGGTTCCATCCGCTGCCAGATCCACTCCCAGATATCTAAAACACTTCACTTCCTCCAGTTTTTCTCCATTCAAACTCACCTCCCAATTGACTTGACCCTCAACCCTACTGTACCTAATAACCTTGCTCTTATTCACATTTACTCTTAACTTTCTTCTTTCACACACTTTACCAAACTCAGTCACCAGCTTCAGCAGTTTCTCACATGAATCAGCCATCAGCGCTGTATCATCAGCGAACAACAACTGACTCACTTCCCAAGCTCTCTCATCCCCAACAGACTTCATACTTGCCCCTCTTTCCAAAACTCTTGCATTTACCTCCCTAACAACCCCATCCATAAACAAATTAAACAACCATGGAGACATCACACACCCCTGCCGCAAACCTACATTCACTGAGAACCAATCACTTTCCTCTCTTCCTACACGTACACATGCCTTACATCCTCGATAAAAACTTTTCACTGCTTCTAACAACTTTCCTCCCACACCATATATTCTTAATACCTTCCACAGAGCATCTTTATCAACTCTATCATATGCCTTCTCCAGATCCATAAATGCTACATACAAATCCATTTGCTTTTCTAAGTATTTCTCACATACATTCTTCAAAGCAAACACCTGATCCACACATCCTCTACCACTTCTGAAACCACACTGCTCTTCCCCAATCTGATGCTCTGTACATGCCTTCACCCTCTCAATCAATACCCTCCCATATAATTTACCAGGAATACTCAACAAACTTATACCTCTGTAATTTGAGCACTCACTCTTATCCCCTTTGCCTTTGTACAATGGCACTATGCACGCATTCCGCCAATCCTCAGGCACCTCACCGTGAGTCATACATACATTAAATAACCTTACCAACCAGTCAACAATACAGTCACCCCCTTTTTTAATAAATTCCACTGCAATACCATCCAAACCTGCTGCCTTGCCGGCTTTCATCTTCATCTATTATACTTTGTCGCTGTCTCCTGCATTAGCGAGGTAGCGCAAGGAAACAGATGAAAGAATGGCCCAACCCACCCACATGCACATGTATATACATACATGTCCACAGATGCACATATACATATCTATACATTTCAGCATATACATATATATATACATACATAGACATATACATACACACATGCACGTAATTCATACTTGCTGCCTTTATTCATTCCTGTCGCCACCCCGCCACACATGAAATGACAACCCCCTCCCCCCAAGTGCACGTGAGGTAGCACTAGGAAGAGACAAAACCACAGCACCCTTTCCACATCCAGGCCCCACAAAACTTTCCATGGTTTACCCCAGACGCTTTACATGCCCTGGTGCAATCCACTGATAGCACGTCGACCCTGGTATTCCACATTGTTCCAATTCACTCTATTCCTTGCACGCCTTTCACTCTTTTGTATCTTCAGGCCCCGATCGCTCAAAATCTTTTTCACTCCATCTTTCCACCTCCAATTTGGTCTCTCATTTCTCATTCCCTTCAACTCTAACACATATATCCTCTTTGTCAATCTTTCCTCACCCATTCTCTCCATGCAACCAAACCATTTCAATACACCCTCTTCTGCTCTCTCAACCACACACTTTTTATTACCACACATCTCTCTTGCCCTTTCATTACTTACTCGATCAAACCACCTCACACCACATATTGTACTAAAACATTTCATTTCCAACACATCCACCCTCCTCCACACAACCCTATCTATAGCCCACACCTTGCAACCATATAACATTGTTGAAACCACTATTCCTTCAAACATACCTATTTTTACTCTCCGAGATAACGTTCTCACCTTCCTTACATTCTTCAATGCTCCCAAAACCTTCGGCCCCTTCCCCACCCTATGACTCACTTCCGCTTACATGGTTCCATCTGCTGCCAAATCCACTCCCAGATATCTAAAACACTCCACTTCCTTCAGTTTTTCTCCATTAAAACTTACCTCCCAATTTACTTGTCCCTCAACCCTACTGAACCTAATAACCTTGCTCTTATTCACATTTACTCTTAGCTTTCTTTTTTTGCACACTTTACCAAACTCAGTCACCAGCTTCTGCAGTTTCTCATCCCAATCAGCCACTAGCGCTGTATCATCAGCGAACAACAACTGACTCAATTCCCAAGCTCTCTCATCCACAACAGACTGCATACTTGCCCCTCTCTCCAAACTCTTGCATTCACCTCCCTAACAACTCCATCCATAAACAAAGTAAACAAACATGGAAACATCATGCACCCCTGCTGCAAATCGATATTCACTGGGAAGTAATCACTTTCCTCTTTTCATTCTCGTACACATGCCTTACATCATTGATAAAAACTTTTCACTGCCTCTAGCTACTTATCTTCCAGATCATGAACTTAATACCTTCAACAGAGCATCTCTATCAACTCTATCATATGCCTTCTCCAGATCCATAAATGCTACGTACAAATCCAATTGTTTTTCTAAGTATTTCTCACATACATTCTTCAAAGCAAACACCTGATCCACACATCCTCTCTACAACTTTTGAAACTACACTGCTCTTCTCCAATCTGATGCTCTGTACATGCCGTGACCCTCTCAATCAATACCCTCCCATATCATTTCCCAGGAATACTCACCAACTTATACCTCTGTAATTTGAACACTCACCTTTATATCCCTTGCCTTTGTACAAAGGCACTAAGCATGCATTCCAACAATCCTCAAGCACTTCACCATGCACCATACATACATTGAATATCCTCACCAACCAGTCAACAACACAATCACCCCCTTTTTTAATAAATTCCACTACAATATCATACAAACCCACTGCCTTGCCATCTTTCATTTTCTGCAAAGCTTTCACTACCTCTTCTCTGTTGACCAAATCATTCTCCCTAACCCCCTCACTTTGCACACCACCTCGACCAAAACACCCTATATCTGCCCTAAATCATCAAACACATTTAACAAACCTTCAAAATACTCACTCCATCTTCTCACTTCAGCACTACTTGTTATTACCTTACCGTTAGCCCCCTTAACCGATGTTCCCATTTGTTTTACTGTCTTACGCACTTAATCTACCTCTTTCCAAAACATCTTATTCTCCCTAAAATTTAAATATACTCTCTCACCCCAACTCTCATTTGCCCTCTTTTTCACCTCCTGCACCTTTCTCTTGACCTCCTGCCTCTTTCTTTTATACATCTCCCAGTCATTTGCACTATTTCCCTGAAAAATCATCCAAATGCCTCTCTCTTAACAATCTTACTTCTTCATCCCTCCAATCACTATTCTTTCTAATCTGCCCACCTCCCACCTTTCTCATGCCACATGCATCTTTTGTGCAAGCCATCAATGTTTCCCTAAATAATCCTATTCCTCCTCCATTCCCCTTACATCATGTGCTCTCACCTTTTTCCATTCTACACTCAATCTCTCCTGGTACTTCTTCACACAAGTCTCCTTTCCAAACTCACTCACTTTCTCCACTCTCTTCACCTCTACAAATCTTCATCTTCACCTCCATAAGATAATGATCAGACATCCCTTCAGTTGCCCTTCTCAGCACATTAACATCCAAAAGTCTTTCTTTCATGCGCCTATCAATTAACATGTAATCCAATAACGCTCTCTGGCCACCTCTCCTACTTACATACATATAATTATGTATTTCTCTCTTTTTAAACCAGGTATTCCCAATCACCAATCCTTTTTCAGCACACACATCTACAAGCTCTTCAACATTCCCATTTACAACACTGAACACCCCATGTACACTAATTATACCCTCAACTGCCATATTACTCACTTTTGCATTCAAATCAATACTATAACCCAGTCTCGTGCATCAGAGCTGCTAAGTCACTCACTCAGCTGCTCCCAAAATAATTGCCTCTCATGATCTTTCTTCTCATGACCAGATGCATAGGTACCAATAATCACCCATCTCTCTCCATCCACTTTCAGTTTTACCCATATCAATCCACAGTTTAATTTCTTACACTATCACATTTTCCACAACTCCTGCTTCACGAGTAGTGCTACTCCTTTCTTTGCTCTTGTCCTCTCATCAACCTTTGACTTTACTCCCAATTCATTCCCAAACCACTCTTCCCCTTTACCCTTGAGCTTCATTTCATTCAGAGCCAAAACATCTAGATTCCTTTCCTCAAACATACTACCTATCTCTCCTTTTTTCTCATCTTGGTTACATCCACACACATTTAGCCACCCCAATCTGAGCCTTCAAGGAGGATGAGCACTCCCTGCATGGCTCTTTCTCCTGTTTCCCCTTTTAGAAAGTTAAAATACAAGGAGGGGTGGGTTTCTAGCCCCCCTCTCCCGTCCCCCTTAGTCGCCTTCTATGACAAGCGGAGAATGCATGGGAAGTATTCTTTCTCCCCTATCCCCAGGGATAAATAATAAATGTTGAGTATTCCTGGTAAATTATATGGGAGGGTATTGATTGAGAGGGTGAAGGCATGTACAGAGCATCAGATTGGGGAAGAGCAGTGTGGTTTCAGAAGTGGTAGAGGATGTGTGGATCAGGTGTTTGCTTTGAAGAATGTGAGAAATACTTAGAAAAGCAAATGGATTTGTATGTAGCAAAAAAAAGTGTTAGATGATATGATGGCATATGTGGGATGTTTAGGACATGCAATGTCCCAAAGGTATGCGAAGTAAGAGAGTCCTGGCAAGTGGTTTGGTGAAGGATGAAGAGGTGGTGAAAGCCTTGTGTAAGATGAAGTTTGGCAAAGCAATCTAAGTGGAAGGGAATGCAGCTGAATTTCTCAAGAAAGAGGGTGACAGTGTTAATGACTGGCTGAAGGTGAGACACCTAAGAATCTGATGAAATGCCTGTATAACAATACTGTATAAAGGCAAGGGGAACAAAAGTGAATGTGAATTATATTAGTACAAATTTATTGAGGGTATCTGGTAAGTTGCAAGGGAGAGTAGTGACAGAGGGTGGTGGTACATACAGAGCATCAGACTGGAAAGGAACAATGTGGTTTAAGGAGTGGTAGAGGATGTATGGATAGTGTCTGCCTTGAAAAATATACTTGAGAAATGCTTTCAGAAACAGAGGGATCTGTGTGTGGCATTTATGGATCTGGAGCAAGCTTATAATAGGGTTGACAGAGATGCTCTGTGGAAGGTACCATGAATATATATCATGGGGGAAAAGCTGTGAGGAGTTTTTACTGAGAGTAAAGTGTTTGTGTGAGCAGAGAGGGTGAGTGGTTCCTGGTGAAGGTAAGTCTGCAGTAGGGGTGTGTGATGTTATCATAGCTATTTCAGTTTTATTTCATTTTAACTGTTCCTGCTGAGAATTCAATCCCTAGCAGGAAAGTCAAACAGCAAGATCACATAATACATGTTCTGAACATTATATGCCTTCATGAGTGTTAATTTTAACCTCATCTAAGTATTTATATAATAGTGAACAAATACTATTACAAAAATGCTACAAACCTGTACCAGGCCTGCAGCTATTGCATATCCAAACATTGCTGAGAATGCTACGAGCCCAGAAAGAAGCAAGTTCCGTCCTTTATTTGGTACATCATCCTTAGCTGGAGAGTCTCGATTGTCTGTACTTCTGTGGCCCTCTGTAATATGTGGACTTTTTTATTTTTTTTCTGCAGTTGTACCAATATAAATAATATTACATGCAAATACATTTCAATGTATACATACATATACATTTTTTTTTCATACTATTTGCCATTTTCCACATTAGTGTTAAGAACAGAGGACTGGGCCTTTAAGGGAATATCCTCACCTGGCCCCCTTCTCTGTTCCTTCTTTTGGAAAATTAAAAAAAAAAGAGAGGGGATGATTTCCAGCCCCACACTCCCTTCCCTTTTAGTCACCTTCTAAGACACGCAGGGAACATGTGGGAAGTATTCTTTCTCCCCTATCCCCAGGGATAATACATATACATACACAGACATATACATATATACACATGTACATATTCATACTTGCTGCCTTCATCCATTCCTGTCGCCACCCTACCACATATGAAATAGCACCATCCCTCTCCAGCAAGGCAGCGCCTGGAAAAGACAAAAAAAAGGCCACATTCTTTCACACTCAGTATCTACCTGTCATGTGTAATGCACCGAAAGCCACAGCTCCCTATCCACATCCAGGCCCCACAGACCTTTCCATGGTTTACCCCAGACGCTTCACATGCCCTGGTTCAATCCATTGACAGCCAGTCCACTGTGGTATACCACATTGTTCCAATTCACTCTACTCCTTGCACACCTTTCACCCTCCTGTATGTTTAGGCCCCAATCACTCAAGATCTTTTTCACTCCATTCTTCCAATTTGGTCTCCCATTTCTTCCCTCCACCTCTTAACACATATATCCTCTTTGTCAATCTTTCCTCACTCATTCTCTCCATGTGTCCAAACCATTTCAACCCACCCTTTTCTGCTCTCTCAACCACACTCTTTTCATTACCACACATCTCTCTTACCCTTTCATTACTTTCTCAATCAAACCACCTCACACTACATATTGTTGTCAAACTTCTCATTTCCAACACATACACCCTTCTCCGCACAACCCTAACTATAGCCCATGCCTTGCAATCATATAACATTGTTGGAACCACTATTCCTTCAAACATATCCATTTTTGCTCTCTGAGATAACGTTCTCACCTTCCACAAATTCTTCAATGCTCCCAGAACCTTCATCCCCTCCCCCACCCTGTGACTCACTTCTGCTTCCATGATTCCATCCACTGCTAAGTCCACTCCCAGATAACAATTCAAACTTACCTCCTAAATAACTTGTCCCTCAACCCTACTGAACCCAATAACCTTGCTCTTATTTACATTTATTCTCAACTTTTTTTCTTTCACACACCTTACCAAACTCAGTCACCAACTTCTGCAGTTTCTCACCCAAATCAGCCACCAGCACAGTATCATCAGCGAACAACAACTGACTCACTTCCGAGGCCCTCTCATCCACAACAGACTGCATGCTTGCCCCTCTCTCCAAAACCCTTGAATTCAACTCCCTAACCACCCCATCCATAAACAAATTAAACAACCATGGAGACGTCACGCACCCCTGCCGCAAACTGACATTCACTGAGAACCAATCACTTTCCTCTCTTCCTACTCATACACATGCCTTACATCCTTGATAATAACTTTTCACTGCTTCTAGCAATTTACCTCCCACACCATATACTCTAAAAACCTTCCAAAAAGCATCTCATCAACCTATCATATGCATTTTTCTGATTCATAAATGCTACATACAAATCCATCTGTTTTTCAAAGGCCATCTGTTTTTCAAAGTATTTCTCGCATACATTCTCCAAGCAAACATCTGATCCAGACATCCTCTACCACTTCTGAAACCACATTGCTCTTCCCCAATATGTTGCTCTGTATATGCCTTTACCCTCTTAATCAAAACCCTCCCACATAATTTCTCAGGAATACTCAATAAACTTTTTTTTTTTTTTTTTTTTTTTTTTTTGCCGCTGTCTCCCACGTTTGCGAGGTAGCGCAAGGAAACAGATGAAAGAAATGGCCCAACCCACCCCCATACACATGTATATACATACGTCCACACACGCAAATATACATACCTACACAGCTTTCCATGGTTTACCCCAGACGCTTCACATGCCCTGATTCAATCCACTGACAGCACGTCAGCCCCGGTATACCACATCGCTCCAATTCACTCTATTCCTTGCCCTCCTTTCACCCTCCTGCATGTTCAGGCCCCGATCACTCAAAATCTTTTTCACTCCATCTTTCCACCTCCAATTTGGTCTCCCTCTTCTCCTCATTCCCTCCACCTCCGACACATATATCCTCTTGGTCAATCTTTCCTCACTCATTCTCTCCATGTGCCCAAACCATTTCAAAACACCCTCTTCTGCTCTCTCAACCACACTCTTTTTATTTCCACACATCTCTCTTACCCTTACGTTACTTACTCGATCAAACCACCTCACACCACACATTGTCCTCAAACATCTCATTTCCAGCACATCCATCCTCCTGCGCACAACTCTATCCATAGTCCACGCCTCGCAACCATACAACATTGTTGGAACCACTATTCCTTCAAACATACCCATTTTTGCTTTCCGAGATAATGTTCTCGACTTCCACACATTCTTCAAGGCTCCCAGAATTTTTCGCCCCCTCCCCCACCCTATGATCCACTTCCGCTTCCATGGTTCCATCCGCTGCCAGATCCACTCCCAGATATCTAAAACACTTCACTTCCTCCAGTTTTTCTCCATTCAAACTCACCTCCCAATTGACTTGACCCTCAACCCTACTATACCTAATAACCTTGCTCTTATTCACATTTACTCTTAACTTTCTTCTTTCACACGCTTTACCAAACTCAGTCACCAGCTTCTGCAGTTTCTCACATGAATCAGCCACCAGCGCTGTATCATCAGCGAACAACAACTGACTCACTTATGCCTCTGTAATTTGAATACTCACCTTTATCCCCTTTGCCTTTGAACAATGGCACTATGCATACATTCCGCCAATCCTCAGGCACTTCACCATGATCCATACATACACTGAATATCCTTACAAACCAATCAACAACACAGTCATCCCCTTTTTTATTAAATTCCACTGCAATAACATCCAAACCCACCGCCTTTCTGGCTTTCATCTTCCAGAAAGCTTTCACTACCTCTTCTCTGTTTACCAAACAATTCTCCCTGACCCTCTCACTTCACACCCCACCCCAACAAAAACACCCTATATCTGCCACTTTATCATCAAATACATTCAACAAACCTTCAAAATACTCACTCCATCTCCTTATCACTTTATCACTATTTGTTATTAGCTCCCCATTTGTCCCCTTCGCCGATATTCCCATTTGTTCTCTTGTCTTACGCACTTTATCTACATCCTTTTAAAACATCTTTTCATTCTCACCTCAACTCTCATTTGCTGTCTTTTTCACCTCTTACACCTTTCTCTTGACCTTTCTTTTATACATCTACCAGTCATTTGCATTACTTCCCTGCAAAAATCATCCACACACCTCTCTCTTTTCTTTTGACTAACAATATATACATATTTCTTATATCATATTTATTCTCTGTTTCCCATATCAGCGAGGTAGAGCAAGGAAACAGAAAAAGAATGGCCAAACCCACCACATACAGATACACACATATATATATATATATATATGTGAAAAAGAGGGTGGATGAGAGTTGGGGTGAGAGAGTATCATTAAATTTTAGGGAGAATAAAAAGATGTTCTGGAAGGAGGTATATAAAGTGCGTAAGACAAGGGAGCAAGTGGGAACTTCAGTGAAGGGCGCAAATGGGGAGGTGATAACAAGTAGTGGTGATGTGAGAAAGGAGATGGAGTGAGTATTTTGAAGGTTTGTTGAATGTGTTTGATGATAGAGTGGCAGATATAGGGTGTTTTGGTCGAGGTGGTGTGCAAAGTGAGAGGGTTAGGGAAAATGATTTGGTAAACAGAGAAGAGGTAGTGAAAGCTTTGCGGAAGATGAAAGCCGGCAAGGCAGCAGGTTTGGATGGTATTGCAGTGGAATTTATTAAAAAAGGGGGTGACTGTATTGTTGACTGGTTGGTAAGGTTATTTAATGTATGTATGACTCATGGTGAGGTGCCTGAGGATTGGCGGAATGCGTGCATAGTGCCATTGTACAAAGGCAAAGGGGATAAGAGTGAGTGCTCAAATTACAGAGGTATAAGTTTGTTGAGTATTCCTGGTAAATTATATGGGAGGGTATTGATTGAGAGGGTGAAGGCATGTACAGAGCATCAGATTGGGGAAGAGCAGTGTGGTTTCAGAAGTGGTAGAGGATGTGTGGATTAGGTGTTTGCTTTGAAGAATGTATGTGAGAAATACTTAGAAAAGCAAATGGATTTGTATGTAGCATTTATGGATCTGGAGAAGGCATATGATAGAGTTGATAGAGATGCTCTGTGGAAGGTATTAAGAATATATGGTGTGGGAGGAAAGTTGTTAGAAGCAGTGAAAAGTTTTTATCGAGGATGTAAGGCATGTGTACGTGTAGGAAGAGAGGAAAGTGATTGGTTCTCAGTGAATGTAGGTTTGCGGCAGGGGTGTGTGATGTCTCCATGGTTGTTTAATTTGTTTATGGATGGGGTTGTTAGGGAGGTAAATGCAAGAGTTTTGGAAAGAGGGGCAAGTATGAAGTCTGTTGGGGATGAGAGAGCTTGGGAAGTGAGTCAGTTGTTGTTCGCTGATGATACAGCGCTGGTGGCTGATTCATGTGAGAAACTGCAGAAGCTGGTGACTGAGTTTGGTAAAGTGTGTGGAAGAAGAAAGTTAAGAGTAAATGTGAATAAGAGCAAGGTTATTAGGTACAGTAGGGTTGAGGGTCAAGTCAATTGGGAGGTGAGTTTGAATGGAGAAAAACTGGAGGAAGTGAAGTGTTTTAGATATCTGGGAGTGGATCTGGCAGCGGATGGAACCATGGAAGCGGAAGTGGATCATAGGGTGGGGGAGGGGGCGAAAATTCTGGGGGCCTTGAAGAATGTGTGGAAGTCGAGAACATTATCTCGGAAAGCAAAAATGGGTATGTTTGAAGGAATAGTGGTTCCAACAATGTTGTATGGTTGCGAGGCGTGGGCTATGGATAGAGTTGTGCGCAGGAGGATGGATGTGCTGGAAATGAGATGTTTGAGGACAATGTGTGGTGTGAGGTGGTTTGATCGAGTGAGTAACGTGACGGTAAGAAAGATGTGTGGAAATAAAAAGAGCGTGGTTGAGAGAGCAGAAGAGGGTGTTTTGAAGTGGTTTGGGCACATGGAGAGGATGAGTGAGGAAAGATTGACCAAGAGGATATATGCGTCGGAGGTGGAGGGAACGAGGAGAAGAGGGAGACCAAATTGGAGGTGGAAAGATGGAGTGAAAAAGATTTTGTGTGATCGGGGCCTGAACATGCAGGAGGGTGAAAGGAGGGCAAGGAATAGAGTGAATTGGAGCGATGTGGTATACCGGGGTTGACATGCTGTCAGTGGATTGAATCAAGGCATGTGAGGCGTCTGGGGTGAACCATGGAAAGCTGTGTAGGTATGTATATTTGCATGTGTGGACGTATGTATATATATATGTATGGGGGGGGTTGGGCCATTTCTTTCGTCTGTTTCCTTGCGCTACCTCGCAAACGCGGGAGACAGCGACAAAGTATAATAATAAAAAAAAATCATTATCATTATTTTTTATTTTGCTTTGTCGCTGTCTCCCGCATTTGCGAGGTAGCGCAAGGAAACAGACGAAAAAAATGGCCCAACCCACCCCCATACACATGTATATACATACACGTCCACACACGCAAATATACATACCTATACATCTCAATGTACACACACACAGACACATACATATATACCCATGCACACAATTCACAGTGTCTGCCTTTATTCATTCCTTTCACCACCTCGTCACACATGGAATACCATCCCCCTCCCCCCTCATGTGTGCGAGGTAGCGCTAGGAAAAGACAACAAAGGCCCCATTTGTTCACACTCAGTCTCTAGCTGTCATGCAATAATGCCCAAAGCCACAGCTCCCTTTCCACATCCAGGACCCACACAACTTTCCATGGTTTACCCAAGATGCTTCACATGCCCTGATTCAATCCAATGACAGCACGTCAACCCCGGTATACCACATCGATCCAATTCACTCTATTCCTTGCCCGCCTTTCACCCTCCTGCATGTTCAGGCCCTGATCACTCAAAATCTTTTTCACTCCATCTTTCCACCTCCAATTTGGTCTCCCACTTCTCCTCATTCCCTCCACCTCCAACACATATTTCCTCCTGGTCAATCTTTCCTCACTCATTCTCTCCATATGCCCAAACCATTTCAAAACACCCTCTTCTGCTCTCTCAACCATGCTCTTTTTATTTCCACACATCTCTCTTACCCTTACATTACTTACTCGATCAAACAAACTCACACCACACATTGTCCTCAAACATCTCATTTCCAGCACATCCACCCTCCTCCACACAACTCTATCCATAGCCCAATGCCTCGCAACCATACAACATTGTTGGAAACACTATTCCTTCAAACATACCCATTTTTGCTTTCTGAGATAATGTTCTCGACTTCCAAACATTCTTCAACGCTCCCAGGATTTTCGCCCCCTACCCCACCCTATGATTCACTTCCGCTTCCATGGTTCCATCCGCTGCCAGATCCACTCCCAGATATCTAAAACACTTTACTTCCTCCAGTTTTTCTCCATTCAAACTTACCTTCCAATTGACTTGACCCTCAACCCTACTGTACCTAATAACCTTGCTCTTATTCACATTTACTCTTTACTTTCTTCTTTCACACACTTTACCAAACTCAGTCACCAGCTTCTGCAGTTTCTCACATGAATCAGCCACCAGCGCTGTATCATCAGCGAACAACAACTGACTCACTTCCCAAGCTCTCTCATCCACAACAGACTTCATACTTGCCCCTCTTTCCAAAACTCTTGCATTCACCTCCCTAACAACCCCATCCATAAACAAATTAAACAACCATGGAGACATCACACACCCCTGCCGCAAACCTACATTCCCTGAGAACCAATCACTTTCCTCTCTTCCTACTCATACACATGCCTTACATCCTTGATAATAACTTTTCACTGCTTCTAGCAATTTACCTCCCACACCATATACTCTAAAAACCTTCCAAAAAGCATCTCATCAACCTATCATATGCATTTTTCTGATTCATAAATGCTACATACAAATCCATCTGTTTTTCAAAGGCCATCTGTTTTTCAAAGTATTTCTCGCATACATTCTCCAAGCAAACATCTGATCCAGACATCCTCTACCACTTCTGAAACCACATTGCTCTTCCCCAATATGTTGCTCTGTATATGCCTTTACCCTCTTAATCAAAACCCTCCCACATAATTTCTCAGGAATACTCAATAAACTTTTTTTTTTTTTTTTTTTTTTTTGCGCGTTCCCACGTTTGCGAGGTAGCGCAAGGAAACAGATGAAAGAAATGGCCCAACCCACCCCCATACACATGTATATACATACGTCCACACACGCAAATATACATACCTACACAGCTTTCCATGGTTTACCCCAGACGCTTCACATGCCCTGATTCAATCCACTGACAGCACGTCAGCCCCGGTATACCACATCGCTCCAATTCACTCTATTCCTTGCCCTCCTTTAAACCTCCTGCATGTTCAGGCCCCGATCACTCAAAATCTTTTTCACTCCATCTTTCCACCTCCAATTTGGTCTCCCTCTTCTCCTCATTCCCTCCACCTCCGACACATATATCCTCTTGGTCAATCTTTCCTCACTCATTCTCTCCATGTGCCCAAACCATTTCAAAACACCCTCTTCTGCTCTCTCAACCACACTCTTTTTATTTCCACACATTCTCTCTTACCCTTACGTTACTTACTCGATCAAACCACCTCACACCACACATTGTCCTCAAACATCTCATTTCCAGCACATCCATCCTCCTGCGCACAACTCTATCCACAGTCCACGCCTCGCAACCATACAACATTGTTGGAACCACTATTCCTTCAAACATACCCATTTTTGCTTTCCGAGATAATGTTCTCGACTTCCACACATTCTTCAAGGCTCCCAGAATTTTTGCCCCCTCCCCCACCCTATGATCCACTTCCGCTTCCATGGTTCCATCCGCTGCCAGATCCACTCCCAGATATCTAAAACACTTCACTTCCTCCAGTTTTTCTCCATTCAAACTCACCTCCCAATGACTTGACCCTCAACCCTACTATACCTAATAACCTTGCTCTTATTCACATTTACTCTTAACTTTCTTCTTTCACACGCTTTACCAAACTCAGTCACCAGCTTCTGCAGTTTCTCACATGAATCAGCCACCAGCGCTGTATCATCAGCGAACAACAACTGACTCACTTATGCCTCTGTAATTTGAATACTCACCTTTATCCCCTTTGCCTTTGAACAATGGCACTATGCATACATTCCGCCAATCCTCAGGCACTTCACCATGATCCATACATACACTGAATATCCTTACAAACCAATCAACAACACAGTCATCCCCTTTTTTATTAAATTCCACTGCAATAACATCCAAACCCACCGCCTTTCTGGCTTTCATCTTCCAGAAAGCTTTCACTACCTCTTCTCTGTTTACCAAACAATTCTCCCTGACCCTCTCACTTCACACCCCACCCCAACAAAAACACCCTATATCTGCCACTTTATCATCAAATACATTCAACAAACCTTCAAAATACTCACTCCATCTCCTTATCACTTTATCACTATTTGTTATTAGCTCCCCATTTGTCCCCTTCGCCGATATTCCCATTTGTTCTCTTGTCTTACGCACTTTATCTACATCCTTTTAAAACATCTTTTCATTCTCACCTCAACTCTCATTTGCTGTCTTTTTCACCTCTTACACCTTTCTCTTGACCTTTCTTTTATACATCTACCAGTCATTTGCATTACTTCCCTGCAAAAATCATCCACACACCTCTCTCTTTTCTTTTGACTAACAATATATACATATTTCTTATATCATATTTATTCTCTGTTTCCCATATCAGCGAGGTAGAGCAAGGAAACAGAAAAAGAATGGCCAAACCCACCACATACAGATACACACATATATATATATATATATATGTGAAAAAGAGGGTGGATGAGAGTTGGGGTGAGAGAGTATCATTAAATTTTAGGGAGAATAAAAAGATGTTCTGGAAGGAGGTATATAAAGTGCGTAAGACAAGGGAGCAAGTGGGAACTTCAGTGAAGGGCGCAAATGGGGAGGTGATAACAAGTAGTGGTGATGTGAGAAGGAGATGGAGTGAGTATTTTGAAGGTTTGTTGAATGTGTTTGATGATAGAGTGGCAGATATAGGGTGTTTTGGTCGAGGTGGTGTGCAAAGTGAGAGGGTTAGGGAAAATGATTTGGTAAACAGAGAAGAGGTAGTGAAAGCTTTGCGGAAGATGAAAGCCGGCAAGGCAGCAGGTTTGGATGGTATTGCAGTGGAATTTATTAAAAAAGGGGGTGACTGTATTGTTGACTGGTTGGTAAGGTTATTTAATGTATGTATGACTCATGGTGAGGTGCCTGAGGATTGGCGGAATGCGTGCATAGTGCCATTGTACAAAGGCAAAGGGGATAAGAGTGAGTGCTCAAATTACAGAGGTATAAGTTTGTTGAGTATTCCTGGTAAATTATATGGGAGGGTATTGATTGAGAGGGTGAAGGCATGTACAGAGCATCAGATTGGGGAAGAGCAGTGTGGTTTCAGAAGTGGTAGAGGATGTGTGGATTAGGTGTTTGCTTTGAAGAATGTATGTGAGAAATACTTAGAAAAGCAAATGGATTTGTATGTAGCATTTATGGATCTGGAGAAGGCATATGATAGAGTTGATAGAGATGCTCTGTGGAAGGTATTAAGAATATATGGTGTGGGAGGAAAGTTGTTAGAAGCAGTGAAAAGTTTTTATCGAGGATGTAAGGCATGTGTACGTGTAGGAAGAGAGGAAAGTGATTGGTTCTCAGTGAATGTAGGTTTGCGGCAGGGGTGTGTGATGTCTCCATGGTTGTTTAATTTGTTTATGGATGGGGTTGTTAGGGAGGTAAATGCAAGAGTTTTGGAAAGAGGGGCAAGTATGAAGTCTGTTGGGGATGAGAGAGCTTGGGAAGTGAGTCAGTTGTTGTTCGCTGATGATACAGCGCTGGTGGCTGATTCATGTGAGAAACTGCAGAAGCTGGTGACTGAGTTTGGTAAAGTGTGTGGAAGAAGAAAGTTAAGAGTAAATGTGAATAAGAGCAAGGTTATTAGGTACAGTAGGGTTGAGGGTCAAGTCAATTGGGAGGTGAGTTTGAATGGAGAAAAACTGGAGGAAGTGAAGTGTTTTAGATATCTGGGAGTGGATCTGGCAGCGGATGGAACCATGGAAGCGGAAGTGGATCATAGGGTGGGGGAGGGGGCGAAAATTCTGGGGGCCTTGAAGAATGTGTGGAAGTCGAGAACATTATCTCGGAAAGCAAAAATGGGTATGTTTGAAGGAATAGTGGTTCCAACAATGTTGTATGGTTGCGAGGCGTGGGCTATGGATAGAGTTGTGCGCAGGAGGATGGATGTGCTGGAAATGAGATGTTTGAGGACAATGTGTGGTGTGAGGTGGTTTGATCGAGTGAGTAACGTGACGGTAAGAAAGATGTGTGGAAATAAAAAGAGCGTGGTTGAGAGAGCAGAAGAGGGTGTTTTGAAGTGGTTTGGGCACATGGAGAGGATGAGTGAGGAAAGATTGACCAAGAGGATATATGCGTCGGAGGTGGAGGGAACGAGGAGAAGAGGGAGACCAAATTGGAGGTGGAAAGATGGAGTGAAAAAGATTTTGTGTGATCGGGGCCTGAACATGCAGGAGGGTGAAAGGAGGGCAAGGAATAGAGTGAATTGGAGCGATGTGGTATACCGGGGTTGACATGCTGTCAGTGGATTGAATCAAGGCATGTGAGGCGTCTGGGGTGAACCATGGAAAGCTGTGTAGGTATGTATATTTGCATGTGTGGACGTATGTATATATATATGTATGGGGGGGGTTGGGCCATTTCTTTCGTCTGTTTCCTTGCGCTACCTCGCAAACGCGGGAGACAGCGACAAAGTATAATAAAAAAAAAAATCATTATCATTATTTTTTATTTTGCTTTGTCGCTGTCTCCCGCATTTGCGAGGTAGCGCAAGGAAACAGACGAAAAAAATGGCCCAACCCACCCCCATACACATGTATATACATACACGTCCACACACGCAAATATACATACCTATACATCTCAATGTACACACACACAGACACATACATATATACCCATGCACACAATTCACAGTGTCTGCCTTTATTCATTCCTTTCACCACCTCGTCACACATGGAATACCATCCCCCTCCCCCCTCATGTGTGCGAGGTAGCGCTAGGAAAAGACAACAAAGGCCCCATTCGTTCACACTCAGTCTCTAGCTGTCATGCAATAATGCCCAAAGCCACAGCTCCCTTTCCACATCCAGGACCCACACAACTTTCCATGGTTTACCCAAGATGCTTCACATGCCCTGATTCAATCCAATGACAGCACGTCAACCCCGGTATACCACATCGATCCAATTCACTCTATTCCTTGCCCGCCTTTCACCCTCCTGCATGTTCAGGCCCTGATCACTCAAAATCTTTTTCACTCCATCTTTCCACCTCCAATTTGGTCTCCCACTTCTCCTCATTCCCTCCACCTCCAACACATATTTCCTCCTGGTCAATCTTTCCTCACTCATTCTCTCCATATGCCCAAACCATTTCAAAACACCCTCTTCTGCTCTCTCAACCATGCTCTTTTTATTTCCACACATCTCTCTTACCCTTACATTACTTACTCGATCAAACAAACTCACACCACACATTGTCCTCAAACATCTCATTTCCAGCACATCCACCCTCCTCCACACAACTCTATCCATAGCCCAATGCCTCGCAACCATACAACATTGTTGGAAACACTATTCCTTCAAACATACCCATTTTTGCTTTCTGAGATAATGTTCTCGACTTCCAAACATTCTTCAACGCTCCCAGGATTTTCGCCCCCTACCCCACCCTATGATTCACTTCCGCTTCCATGGTTCCATCCGCTGCCAGATCCACTCCCAGATATCTAAAACACTTTACTTCCTCCAGTTTTTCTCCATTCAAACTTACCTTCCAATTGACTTGACCCTCAACCCTACTGTACCTAATAACCTTGCTCTTATTCACATTTACTCTTTACTTTCTTCTTTCACACACTTTACCAAACTCAGTCATCAGCTTCTGCAGTTTCTCACATGAATCAGCCACCAGTGCTGTATCATCAGCGAACAACAACTGACTCACTTCCCAAGCTCTCTCATCCACAACAGACTTCATACTTGCCCCTCTTTCCAAAACTCTTGCATTCACCTCCCTAACAACCCCATCCATAAACAAATTAAACAACCATGGAGACATCACACACCCCTGCCGCAAACCTACATTCCCTGAGAACCAATCACTTTCCTCTCTTCCTACACGTACACATGCCTTACATCCTCGATAAAAACTTTTCACTGCTTCTAACAACTTGCCTCCCACACCATATATTCTTAAAACCTTCCACAGAGCATCTCTATCAACTCTATCATATGCCTTCTCCACATCCATAAATGCTACATACAAATCCATTTGCTTTTCTAAGTATTTCTCACATACATTCTTCAAAGCAAACACCTGATCCACACATCCTCTACCACTTCTGAAACCACACTGCTCTTCCCCAATCTGATGCTCTGTACATGCCTTCACCCTCTCAATCAATACCCTCCCATATAATTTACCAGGAATACTCAACAAACTTATACCTCTGTAATTTGAACACTCACTCTTATCTCCTTTGCCTTTGTACAATGGAACTATGCACGCATTCCGCCAATCCTCAGGCACCTCACCATGAGTCATACATACATTAAATAACCTTACCAACCAGTCAACAATACAGTCACCCCCTTTTTTAATAAATTCCACTGCAATACCATCCAAACCTGCTGCCTTGCCGGCTTTCATCTTCCGCAAAGCTTTCACTACCTCTTCTCTGTTTACCAAATCATTTTCCCTAACCCTCTCACTTTGCACACCACCTCGACCAAAACACCCTATATCTGCCACTCTATCATCAAACACATTCAACAAACCTTCAAAATACTCACTCCATCTCCTTCTCACATCACCACTACTTGTTATCACCTCCCCATTAGTGCCCTTCACTGAAGTTCCCATTTGCTCCCTTGTCTTACGCACTTTATTTACCTCCTTCCAGAACATCTTTTTATTCTCCCTAAAATTTAATGATACTCTCTCACCCCAACTCTCATTTGCCCTCTTTTTCACCTCTTGCACCTTTCTCTTGACCTCCTGTCTCTTTCTTTTATACATCTCCCACTCAATTGCATTTTTTCCCTGCAAAAATCGTCCAAATGCCTCTCTCTTCTCTTTCACTAATAATCTTACTTCTTCATCCCACCACTCACCACCCTTTCTAATCAACCCACCTCCCACGCTTCTCATGCCACAAGCATCTTTTGCACACTCCATCACTGATTCCCTAAATACATCCCATTCCTCCCCCACTCCCCTTACTTCCATTGTTCTCACCTTTTTCCATTCTGTACTCAGTCTCTCCTGGTACTTCCTCACACAAGTCTCCCTCCCAAGCTCACTTACTCTCACCACCCTCTTCACCCCAACATTCAAGTACAAAATGAAATATTTCATAGAGATAATTGTAATTCAACCGATAAATGATCATTCATAACTGAAGTAAAACAATGAAGTTACTCACTTCTCTTTACCTGCTCCTCAGCACGAAAGTCTTGACAGAAAAATAAAACAAGTTTACTATGAATATACAGTGGATCCATTTACATTAGTTATTATTTCATCTTCATTCTACTATACTGTATTGTCTAGAATAGTAGAAACCTGGCCATTATATTTCCCTAAAACTGCATATTTCATGTTCTACTCACTACTGCACAATAAAATGTACAAGATATATCTGTCACAAAGGGCATGCATCATTAATATATATTTGGATACCAAATGAAACAAAACAAAACATACTCATATCATACACAAATTTTGATAATTTTTTTTTTCAAACTATTCGCCATTTCCCGCATTAGCAAGGTAATGTTAAGAACAGAGGACTGGGCTTCTGAGGACAAATCCCCACCCAGCCCCCTTCTCTGTTCCTTCTTTTGGAAAATTTGGAAAATTTGATAAAATTACATTCAATAAATTGATTTGTAATTTCATCTTTCTAAGGGCCATTTCTTTTTTACAAAATAATGGTTTATTTCTTCAGGCTCATCCATTCTACAGTCTTATAGGTCTACCACACTTCATCAAACTTACGCAGTCTTATAATAACTATCTATGATCTTTTTCTTATCTTGTATACCTTCTCTTACTCACCATTACCCTTTACTTACATGAGTTTTCACACCTGTGGGCAACACTCACTCTTCTACACTTTAACAGCTTGGACTGCAAAAGAAAGCAGCTGCACTTGTACAATGGGCAAACCAACAAACAATACTTTAAAAAAAAAATCACATTTTCTTGTTAGGTTTCCATCAGTAAGATTGCATATTCACAACAGAAAAGGATTTAAGACTTTTCTCAAGAGTCCATTTTGACAGCAAAACAGATGACTAGTTTCCAGACGGTTGAGCAGAAGTTCCAATGTATTCATACTACTTTATGCAGTACAACTACAAAGTTAGTGTGTACTCATGGCAGAGTAATATTGGCCGCATTTGTGGTACAGGAAGATCAGATGACGTGAGAAAGGAATATGCCTGCTGTCTAGGATGATGAAAAAGTTGAACTGTATTCATGTTGGAGAAGAATGGGTAAGTACATACACATAATGGGTGTGTCAACTATTAACTTGGTTAGAATTGGGTTTGAATTAAACAAATGACTGTATTAATGATACTGACAATTACGACTGGAGTAGCTAAAACGGTGTAAATGCATTACTGGAAAGTAAGTAAACTAGAGCAGGGTCTGAATGCATTAGTCAAACATATTTTGAGAATCCATATGCCAGAACCAGGGTACCCAGCCCCACAAACCTCACAAACTAGTGAAGAGCATGTATCCTGAGTTTTCTGGGTAATCTTTTCCAATCATTTCTAAACATGAGTTAATGAGACACTAAAAAGGAATCAGTAGACATGGGGAGTCACTGTCAGCTGCTGATTCTGCTTCATCATCACCTATCTCATTCCCACTCATCCCTGTCCCTGGGAATGAAAATCTTTCCTATTATTACAGGTAAAAGATTGAGAGTCTTTAATACTCAAAACCAAGCCATGTTCAGATTATGCATCTTTAGGGATCTAATCAATATGGGCCAGAGATTGTGGTCTGAATATATCAAATCCTTACCAGTCTTTTATTCACTTAACTTCATTTCAGCACAACTATCTTCTGCTCTCTCAACCACATTTTTCTTATTGCCACACCTCTCTCTTACCATTTTATTACTATCTATCTATCTTTCTATATCTCTGATGCTAGTTCCCTCTGAGAATTCCCATCAAAGAAGTGGCCAAAGCAAATCAGTCTCCACATATCCTTGTCCTTACATACCTCCCTCACATACACCATTCTACATATTCCTCCATCATTTCTCTACCTCCAGCACCCTTCCACTCTATTTCCCCATGCCACAAGTGG
The DNA here is from genome assembly GCF_036320965.1 of Panulirus ornatus. Classification (NCBI taxonomy): domain Eukaryota; kingdom Metazoa; phylum Arthropoda; class Malacostraca; order Decapoda; family Palinuridae; genus Panulirus; species Panulirus ornatus. The sequence goes on along the minus strand of NC_092246.1, from coordinate 8,219,279 downwards.
TCTTCCTCTCACACCAACCCCCTTAATCATACTACCCTACACTCAGCTTGTAAACCCCCTCATCTTGTATTCTTTCCATATGCATCATTCTCCTCAAAGTATAATGTTTCATCCAGTTTACAAATCCACAATTCATTCCCTTTGCATTTCCTGCCAAAGCAAATCTCTCATACATCCCCTGATTCTTCTCTTCATTCCACTTGGTCAGACCACATGCTCCTCACAAATGTCTCATGTCCACAGTCTGGATTCTTGACCTTTGTGACTCACTCCAAGCCCATGCTTTGGCTGCATATGTCAGGGTAAGGAGGACAATGCCGTCCCTTACTCCTCTCTGTACTTCCATATCTACACCTCTACCTAACTCTTCTATCCTATACTGCTGTCCCTTATCTCTCCTTCCACATCACCAAACTTACCCAACATAGCTTTCAACCTACTATTTCTACCTAATTCTCCCAACTATCTATATCTCTACTGACATGTCCCTCTTGGAACTCCCTCAGGGGTGGTCATGCAAAAGAGTCACTATAAATGGTGTGGAAGTCGAGAACATTATTTCTAAGAGCAAAAATGGGTATGTGTGAAGGAATAGTGGTTCCAACAATGTTATATGGTTGCGAGGCATGGGCTATAGATAGAGTTGTGCGGAGGAGGGTGGATGTGCTGGAAATGAGATGTCTGAGGACAATATGTGGTGTGAGGTGGTTTGATCGAGTAAGTAATGAAAGGGTAAGAGAGATGTGTGGTAATAAAAAGATGGTGGTTGAGAGAGCAGAGGAGGGTGTTTTGAAATGGTTTGGTCACATGGAGAGAATGAGTGAGGAGAGATTGACCAAGAGGATATATGTGTTAGAGGTGGAGGGAACGAGGAGAAGTGGGAGACCAAACTGGAGGTGGAAAGACGGAGTGAAAAAGATTTTGAGTGATCGGGGCCTGAACATGCAGGAGGGTGAAAGGCGTGCAAGGAATAGAGTGAACTAGAACGATGTGGTATACCGGGGTTGGCGTGCTGTCAATGGATTGAACCAGGGCATGTGATGCATCTGGGGTAAACCATGGAAAGTATTGTGGGGCCTGGATGTCGAAAGGGAGCTGTGGTTCTGGTGCATTGTGCATGACAGCTAGAGACTTGAGTGTGAGCAAATGTGGTCTTTATTGTCTTTTCCTAGCGCTGCCTCATACACATGCGGGGGGAAGGGGTTGTCATTTCATGTGTGGCGGGGTGGCAACAGGAATGAATAAAGGGCAGACAGTATGAATTATGTACATGTGTATATATGTATATGTCTGTGTGTGTATATATATGTATACGTTGAGATGTATAGGTATGTATATGTGCATGTGTGGACATGTATGTATATACATGTGTATGTGGGTGGGTTGGGCCATCCTTTCATCTGTTTCCTTGCGCTACCTCGCTAACGCAGGAGACAGCGACAAAGTATTTATTTATTTATTTATTTTGCTTTGTCACTGTCTCCCGTTGAGATGTATATGTATATGTATATGTATATGTGCGTGTGTGGACGTGTATGTATATACATGTGTATGTGGGTGGGCTGGGCCATTCTTTTGTCTGTTTCCTTGTGCTACCTCACTAATGCGAGAGACAGCGCCAAAGTATAAAAAGAAGTAAAAATAAAGTTTGAATGGAGAAAAACTAGAGGAAGTGAACAGTTTTAGATATCTGGGAGTGGATTTGGCAGCAGATGGAACCATGGAAGTGGAAGTGAGTCACAGTGTGGGGGAGGGGGCAAAGGTTTTGGGAGCATTGACGAATGTGTGGAAGGCGAGAACATTATATCGGAGCAAAAATGGGTATGTTTGAAGGAATAATGGTTCCAACAATGTTATATGGTTGCGAAGCATGGGCTATAGATAGGGTTGTGCAGAGGAGGGTGGATGTGTTGGAAATGAGATGCTTGAGGACAACATGTGGTGTGAGGAGGTTTGATCGAGTAAGTAATAAAAGGGTAAGAGAGATGTGTGGTAATAAAAAGAGTGTGGTTGAGAGAGCAGACGAGGGTGTACTGAAATGGTTTGGTCCTATGGAAAGAATGAGTGAGGAAAGATTGAAAAAGAGAATATATATGTGTCAGAGGTGGAGGGAACTAGAAGTGGGAAACCAAATTTGAGCTGGAAGGATGGAGTGAAAAAGATTTTAAGCAATCCGGGCCAGAACATACAGGAGGGTAAAAGGCGTGCAAGGAAAAAAGTGAATTGGAATGATGTGGTATACTGGGGTCAATGTGCTACACATAACAGCTAGAGACTGAGTGTGAATGAATGTGGCCTTTGTTGTCTTTTTCTAGCGTTACCTCGCATGCACGTGGGGGAGGGGGGTGCCATTTCATGCGTGGTAGGGTGGTAGCGGGAATGGATGAAGGTAGCATGTATGAATATATACATGTGTATATATGTATACAACAATACAGTCACCCCCTTTTTTAATAAATTCCACTGCAATACCATCCAAACCTGCTGCCTTGCCGGCTTTCATCTTCCGCAAAGCTTTCACTACCTCTTCTCTGTTTACCAAATCATTTTCCCTAACCCTCTCACTTTGCACACCACCTCGACCAAAACACCCTATATCTGCCACTCTATCATCAAACACATTCAACAAACCTTCAAAATACTCACTCCATCTCCTTCTCACATCACCACTACTTGTTATCACCTCCCCATTTGCGCCCTTCACTGAAGTTCCCATTTGCTCCCTTGTCTTACGCACTTTATTTACCCCCTTCCAGAACATCTTTTTATTCTCCCTAAAATTTAATGATACTCTCTCACCCCAACTCTCATTTGCCCTTTTTTTCGCCTCTTGCACCTTTCTCTTGACCTCCTGTCTCTTTCTTTTATACATCTCCCACTCAATTATATTTTTTCCCTGCAAAAATCGTCCAAACGCCTCTCTCTTCTCTTTCACTAATACTCTTACTTCTTCATCCCACCACTCACTACCCTTTCTAATCAACCCACCTCCCACTCTTCTCATGCCACAAGCATCTTTTGTGCAATCCATCACCGATTCCCTAAATACATCCCATTCCTCCCCCACTCCCCTTACTTCCATTGTTCTCACCTTTTTCCATTCTGTACTCAGTCTCTCCTGGTACTTCCTCACACAGGTCTCCTTCCCAAGCTCACTTACTCTCACCACCCTCTTCACCCCAACATTCACTCTTCTTTTCTGAAAACCCATACAAATCTTCACCTTAGCCTCCACAAGATAATGATCAGACATCCCTCCAGTTGCACCTCTCAGCACATTAACATCCAAAAGTCTCTCTTTCGCACGCCTGTCAATTAACACGTAATCCAATAACGCTCTCTGGCCATCTCTCCTACTTACATAAGTATACTTATGTATATCTCGCTTTTTAAACCAGGTATTCCCAATCATCAGTCCTTTTTCAGCACATAAATCTACAAGCTCTTCACCATTTCCATTTACAACACTGAACACCCCATGTATACCAATTATTCCCTCAACTGCCACATTACTCACCTTTGCATTCAAATCACCCATCACTATAACCCGGTCTCGAGCATCAAAACCACTAACACACTCATTCAGCTGCTCCCAAAACACTTGCCTCTCATGATCTTTCTTCTCATGCCCAGGTGCATATGCACCAATAATCACCCACCTCTCTCCATCAACTTTCAGTTTTACCCATATTAATCGAGAATTTACTTTCTTACATTCTATCACATACCCCCACAACTCCTGTTTCAGGAGTATTGCTACTCCTTCCCTTGCTCTTGTCCTCTCACTAACCCCTGACTTTACCCCCCAGACATTCCCAAACCACTCTTCCCCTTTACCCTTGAGCTGGTTGTTGACTGGTTGGTAAGGTTATTTAATGTATGTATGACTCATGGTGAGGTGCCTGAGGATTGGCGGAATGCGTGCATAGTGCCATTGTACAAAGGCAAAGGGGATAAGAGTGAGTGCTCAAATTACAGAGGTATAAGTTTGTTGAGTATTCCTGGTAAATTATATGGGAGGGTATTGATTGAGAGGGTGAAGGCATGTACAGAGCATCAGATTGGGGAAGAGCAGTGTGGTTTCAGAAGTGGTAGAGGATGTGAGGATCAGGTGTTTGCTTTGAAGAATGTATGTGAGAAATACTTAGAAAAGCAAATGGATTTGTATGTAGCATTTATGGATCTGGAGAAGGCATATGATAGAGTTGATAGAGATGCTCTGTGGAAGGTATTAAGAATATATGGTGTGGGAGGAAAGTTGTTAGAAGCAGTGAAAAGTTTTTATCGAGGATGTAAGGCATGTGTACGTGTAGGAAGAGAGGAAAGTGATTGGTTCTCAGTGAATGTAGGTTTGCGGCAGGGGTGTGTGATGTCTCCATGGTTGTTTAATTTGTTTATGGATGGGGTTGTTAGGGAGGTAAATGCAAGAGTTTTGGAAAGAGGGGCAAGTATGAAGTCTGTTGGGGATGAGAGAGCTTGGGAAGTGAGTCAGTTGTTGTTCGCTGATGATACAGCGCTGGTGGCTGATTCATGTGAGAAACTGCAGAAGCTGGTGACTGAGTTTGGTAAAGTGTGTGGAAGAAGAAAGTTAAGAGTAAATGTGAAAAAGAGCAAGGTTATTAGGTATAGTAGGGTTGAGGGTCAAGTCAATTGGGAGGTGAGTTTGAATGGAGAAAAACTGGAGGAAGTGAAGTGTTTTAGATATCTGGGAGTGGATCTGGCAGCGGATGGAACCATGGAAGCGGAAGTGGATCATAGGGTGGGGGAGGGGGCGAAAATTCTGGGGGCCTTGAAGAATGTGTGGAAGTCGAGAACATTATCTCGGAAAGCAAAAATGGGTATGTTTGAAGGAATAGTGGTTCCAACAATGTTGTATGGTTGCGAGGCGTGGGCTATGGATAGAGTTGTGCGCAGGAGGATGGATGTGCTGGAAATGAGATGTTTGAGGACAATGTGTGGTGTGAGGTGGTTTGATCGAGTGAGTAACGTAAGGGTGAGAGAGATGTGTGGAAATAAAAAGAGCATGGTTGAGAGAGCAGAAGAGGGTGTTTTGAAGTGGTTTGGGCACATGGAGAGAATGAGTGAGGAAAGATTGACCAAGAGGATATATGTGTCGGAGGTGGAGGGAACGAGGAGAAGAGGGAGACCAAATTGGAGGTGGAAAGATGGAGTGAAAATGATTTTGTGTGATCGGGGCCTGAACATGCAGGAGGGTGAAAGGAGGGCAAGGAATAGAGTAAATTGGAGCGATGTGGTATACCAGGGTTGACGTGCTGTCAGTGGACTGAATCAAGGCATGTGAAGCGTCTGGGGTAAACCATGGAAAGCTGTGTAGGTGTGTATATTTGCGTGTGTGGACATATGTATATACATGTGTATGGGGGGGGTTGGGCCATTTCTTTCGTCTGTTTCCTTGCGCTACCTCGCAAACGCGGGAGACAGCGAAAAAAAAAAAAAAAAAAGTATATATGTATATGTCTATGTATGTATACATTGAAATGTATAGGTATGTATATGTGCATGTGTGGGCATTTATGTATATACATGTGTATGTGGGTGGGTTGGGCCATTCTTTCGTCTGTTTCCTTGTGCTACCTTGCTAACACAGGAGACAGCAACAAAGAATAATAAATACAAACAAAAAATATACATATATACCCTAAGCCGGGCACCCATCTTATCAACCAATCCTAAGGGGTAGATGAACAGCTGGGTTGAGTGTGGACTGACTCACAACAGGATTTGAACCTGTGTGCTTGACTCTGGGCAGCCTAAGAATGCATCGTGCTAGTCACTACACCACTTACCATTACTCTACTTGATTTATGTAAATGACTTTACTGTGGGTATGGACTCCTACCTGAATTTGTTGCACAGAATGTATAGATCATAAGGTAAGTGAAAAGTGAAGAGAAATGCATGAACTAATAATAGGACCTAAAGATACTTTCCAAAGTTGGTCTGATACATGAAACTCAATCCAAATAAATGTAAAATAATGAAAGCAGAAGTGAAAGAAAGTTTCAACTTTCAATGTAATTGCTATCTAGAAGTATAAAGTTTAGGATTTCATGTGTGAGAAGGACCTGGAAGCTGACATTGTTCCTAACCTGCCAGTAGAGTCCCGCATTAACAGAACAGTAATGGGGACAAACCATTTGATGGCAAATATTTTACATGAGGTCAATGCTAGAATATGCTTCTCAATTTGGTCACTATGCCAAAAGAAGCACAAAGAACTAATAAAGAAGGTCCCATGGAAGGCAATAAAGAATTAAGAGAGCTGCATTATAGGGAAAGGCCTGAGGCTTTTAAATTTACCTACTTGGAAGACAGAATAGTGATGGGTTACCTGATCACTTTTAAGTTTTTAAAGCAGATCAATGACATTGACAGTGAGACAGAGGGATGAAGCATCCATGGGACATAGCATGAAATTAAGTAAGACATTTGTTATGAAAGATGTACAGAAGCACTTTTAGAGTAAAAGAGTAGTAGATGAACAGAATAGAATGACTGAGGAGTTAACATAGACAACATAAATGAATTTAAAAATTGTACAACAGTAGAAAATGTATAAAAGATGAGGATCAAAAAGTATAAAACTCCTGATACAGTAACTACAAATATGTAATTACATGTACTTTGTCATGAAAACCTTAAGACTCACTAAAATGACAAAGCAATGCACACTTATTATATCACTGAAAGATTTCCACTTTTGTATATGCCTCTTTGCATGGCTACACCTAGTACTATCACTCAAAATCTTTTTGGGTACTATGAAAAGGTCAGAATCTATATAAGTATCACATAAACAACAGAAAAGCATGGAATTTTGCCACTACACATTCAAACAAAAAGAATGGTGGCACACGCTACAGCAGCCAAATATGGAAACTCATGCTCAAGCTGGTGGTAATTTTGAATGCGAGGAACTGCTGATTTTGGGAGTTTACATATTTCAAAACACAGATTTTCAATATTCTTCTAGCACTGATAAAACTAGCTGGTGCTGTTTAAGTTAGATATGTTGAAAATAAGAAAATGCATCTACCTGTATCATTATACATCATAGTCATGAGAAGATAGGATTACAGTGTATTTAGATATGGACATTTTTTTACTCTTACATTAATTCAGCTGTATAAATCAATGACCGTTAAGCACAATCTTCAAGGAAAGGTAAACTGCAGCAGAACCTATGTAGTTGACAGTAGGGATGACTATGATTTTGAGTTTATTATTCTGGTACAAAAATCTACATGAGGCAGATAGGCAGAGAAAAAAACCAGAACCAAGTTTCAAGATTTGAAAAAATTAACAATCAAAGGCCTGCCAAAACTTCAAACTACTCATTAAAAGTAAGATTGTAATTAGAATGTCATTGGGTGCATGCAAGTCCTTGTATGATTGTCAGAATATCACTGGGTGCATGCAAGTTCCTGTGAGTTATAATATGAAGAAAATTAAAAGGAATTTTGAGACACAGTAAAGATCTGGGAACTGAAAATATTATATATATAAAACAGTACAGCATGTACTTTGGTGCACTGGACATGACAAAATAAATATAATGAGATTATGGCATGTTAAGATGACAGGTAAATCAAAAGGTTGACTAAAAAGAAGAAAGAAAGACTATGTCTGTTGAAGTATCAATGCACTGACAAAGGTTCCAAGATGATGCAATTCATGATAAATGACAATAAAAGAAAATACATCAGAAATTATTTCAATCTGTAGGCATATAGTAAAAGGCAAAGACATTACAGCCATATCTTTACCATAATTACAAAAGAACAAGTGACCTAAAACTGAAAATAAAGGAGTTTCACAAGGTATAATTAAGGTATAATAATATAAATTATAAAGAAAACAGCATGCTTCAGTATACAATATTCTTGGTATCAACATTAAAAGAAATTTGAAACATATCATGAGCAACCTGAGACTGGACATGCTGGGAACACCTTACCTGTAGGAAAGAAACGCTGGATAGCCTTCGAGACATAACGTGAAAGGTTGGGACAGGCCTTAATGTGGTTCTGAAGTACTGGCACCTTTAAGTCAACCTGCCCAAACAACTTAAAGTTATCCGTCAGACAGTACCACAAGGCAATCCTCCTCCTTTATAATGCACTAGAAATCTTATTTTATGAACACTGCACTGATTTCTGTATGTTTCATATATACAAAATGTCTTGCTTATGTCACTGAAAATACAAATTCAAGATATATAGTAGAAAATGAATGGTACAAATGAAAAAGAAAAGAGGAATAAAGTCCAGATTCAATTTTCACCACATGTGAGACAATACTGAGACTTGCTATTATAAACTACCTACTTAAACAGTATCTTAATCCTTAAATTGGGAAAATGTCCCAATGAAACTACCTCTAGTGCCCCCCACAAAAAAAAAAATCAGAATGAAATTTCCTTAAAAAATGCAGATATCATCCAATGGTAAAGACCCTAATAAAGTGGTATATATTTTCCACTGATCTGCACTGTTAGGGTTCTCAAAAGACTTGCTCAGGTGGGGAACTGGCTTGTGTACAATACGTGTTTTTCCATGGATGTGTTGAAAAAGAAATGTTTGAAGACAATATGTGGTGTGAGGTGGTTCAATCAAGTGAGTAATGAAAGGGTAAGAGAGATGTGTGGAAATAAAACGAGTGTAGTCAAAAGAGCAGAGGAGGGTGTGCTGAAATGGTTTGGACACATGGAGAGAATGAGTGAAGAAAGGTTGACAAAGAGGATAAACATGTCAGAGGTGGAGGGAACAATGAGAAGCTGGGGACCAAATTGGAGGTGGAAAGATGGAGTGAAAAAGATTATTAGTGATTGGGGCCTGAACATACAGGAGGGTGAGAGGCATGCAAGAAATAGAGTGAATTGGAACAATGTGGTATATTGGGGTCAATGGACTGAACCAGGGCATGTGAAGTGTCTGGGGGTAAACCATGGAAAGGTCAGTGGGGACTGGATGTGGATAGGGAGCTGTGGTTCTGGTACATTACACATGACAGCTAGAGACGGAGTGTGAACGAATGTGGCCTTTTTGTCTGCTTTCCTGGCCCTACTTCGCTGAAGTAGGGGTAACGATGCTGCTCGTTATGGGGTGGGGTAGCGACAGGAATGGATAAAAGCAAGCAAATATGAATATGTACATATGTATATATGCATATGTCTGTGTATGTATATGTATGTACATATCAATGTGTATGTGTTGGCATATATCCGTATATGGGCGTTTATATAGGATACAAAGAAGCTATTTCATGTGGGGTAGGGTGGTGACAGGAATGGATGAAGGCAAACAAGTATAAATATGTACATGTATACATATGTGTATGTCTGTGTATGTATATGTGTGTATAAGTTGATATGTATATGTATCTATATGTGCGTGTATGGGTGTTTAAGCATATATATGTCTATATGAGTTGGATGGGCCATTCTTCGTCTGTTTCCTGGTGCTACCTCGCTGACACGGGAAACAGTGTGGCATGAGAAGAGTGGGAGGTGGGTTGATTAGAAAGGGTAGTGAGTGGTGGGATGAAGTAGTAAGAGTATTAGTGAAAGAGAAGAGAGAGGCATTTGGACGATTTTTGCAGGGAAAAAATGAAATTGAGTGGGAGATGTATAAAAGAAAGAGACAGGAGGTCAAGAGAAAGGTGCAAGAGGTGAAAAAAGGGCAAATGAGAGTTGGGGTGAGAGAGTATCATTAAATTTCAGGGAGAATAAAAAGATGGTCTGGAAGGAGGTAAATAAAGTGCGTAAGACAAGGGAGCAAATGGGAACTTCAGTGAAGGGCGCAAATGGGGAGGTGATAACAAGTAGTGGTGATGTGAGAAGGAGATGGAGTGAGTATTTTGAAGGTTTGTTGAATGTGTTTGATGATAGAGTGGCAGACATTGGGTGTTTTGGTTGAGGTGGTGTGCAAAGTGAGAGGGTTAGGGAAGATGATTTGGTAAACAGAGAAGAGGTAGTAAAAGCTTTGCGGAAGATGAAAGCCGGCAAGGCAGCAGGTTTGGATGGTATTGCAGTGGAATTTATTAAAAAAGGGGGTGACTGTACTGTTGACTGGTTGGTAAGATTATTTAATGTATGTATGACTCATGGTGAGGTGCCTGAGGATTGGCGGAATGCGTGCATAGTGCCATTGTACAAAGGCAAAGGGGATAAGAGTGAGTGCTCAAATTACAGAGGTATAAGTTTGTTGAGTATTCCTGGTAAATTATATGGGAGGATATTGATTGAGAGGGTGAAGGCATGTACAGAGCATCAGATTGGGGAAGAGCAGTGTGGTTTCAGAAGTGGTAGAGGATGTGTGGATCAGGTGTTTGCTTTGAAGAATGTATGTGAGAAATACTTAGAAAAGTAAATGGATTTGTATGTAGCATTTATGGATCTGGAGAAGGCATATGATAGAGTTGATAGAGATGCTCTGTGGAAGGTATTAAGAATATATGGTGTGGGAAGCAAGTTGTTAGAAGCAGTGAAAAGTTTTTATCGAGGATGTAAGGCATGTGTACGTGTAGGAAGAGAGGAAAGTGATTGGTTCTCAGTGAATGTAGGTTTGCGGCAGGGGTGTGTGATGTCTCCATGGTTGTTTAATTTGTTTAGGATGGGGTTGTTAGGGAGGTGAATGCAAGAGTTTTGGAAAGAGGGGCAAGTATGAAGTCTGTTGGGGATGAGAGAGCTTGGGAAGTGAGTCAGTTGTTGTTCGCTGATGATACAGCACTGGTGACTGATTCATGTGAGAAACTGCAGAAGCTGGTGACTGAGTTTGGTAAAGTGTGTGAAAGAAGAAAGTTAAGAGTAAATGTGAATAAGAGCAAGGTTATTAGGTACAGTAGGGTTGAGGATCAAGTCAATTGGGAGGTGAGTTTGAATGGAGAAAAACTGGAGGAAGTGAAGTGTTTTAGATATCTGGGAGTGGATCTGGCAGCGGATGAAACCATGGAAGCGGAAGTGGATCATAGGGTGGGGGAGGGGGTGAAAATTCTGGGAGCCTTGAAGAATGTGTGGAAGTCGAGAACATTATCTCGGAAAGCAAAAATGGGTATGTTTGAAGGAATAGTGGTTCCAACAATGTTGTGTGGTTGCGAGGCGTGGGCTATGGATAGAGTTGTGCGCAGAAGGATGGATGTGCTGGAAATGAGATGTTTGAGGACAATGTGTGGTGTGAGGTGGTCTGATCGAGTAAGTAACGTAAGGGTGAAAGAGATGTGTGGAAATAAAAAGAGCGTGGTTGAGAGAGCAGAAGAGGGTGTTTTGAAATGGTTCGGGCACATGGAGAGAATGAGTGAGGAAAGATTGACCAAGAGAATATATGTGTCGGAGGTGGAGGGAACGAGGAGAAGAGGGAGACCAAATTGGAGGTGGAAAGATGGAGTGAAAAAGATTTTGTGTGATCGGGGCCTGAACATGCAGGAGGGTGAAAGGAGGGCAAGGAATAGAGTGAATTGGAGCGATGTGGTATACCGGGGTTGACGTGCTGTCAGTGGATTGAATCAAGGCATGTGAAGCGTCTGGGGTAAACCATGGAAAGCTGTGTAGGTATGTATATTTGTGTGTGTGGACGTATGTATATACATGTGTATGGGGGTGGGTTGGGCCATTTCTTTCGTCTGTTTCCTTGCGCTACCTCGCAAACGCGGGAGACAGCGACAAAGCAAAAAAAAAAAAAAAAAAAATAATAATAAATTTGTACAAAGACAAAGGGGATAAAGGTGAGTGTTCAAATTACAGAGGTATACATTTGTTGAGTATTCCTGGGAAACTATAGGGGAGGGTATTGATTGAGAGGGTGAAGGCATGTACAAAGCATCAGATTGGGGAAGGGCAATGTGGTTTCAGAAGTGGTGGCGAATGTGTGGACCAGGTGTCTGCTTTAAAGAATGTATGTCAGAAATACTTAGAAAAACAAAAGGATTTGTGTATACATATGGATCAGGAAAGGCATATGACTGAGTCGATAGAGGTGCTCTGTGGAAGGTATTAAGAGAAATGGTGTGGGAGGTAAGTTGCTAGAAGCAGTGAAAAGTTATAATCGGGGATTTAAGACATGTGTACGAGTAGGAAGAGAGGAAAGTGATTGGTTCCCAGTGAATGTTGGTTTGTGGCAGGGGTGCATGATGTCTCCATGGTTGTTAAATTTGTTTATGGATGGGGTTGTTAGGGAGGTGACAGACACTTCACATGCCCTGGTTCAATCCAGTGACAGCATGTCGACCCCGGTATACCACATCGTTCCAATTCACTCTATTCCTTGCACACCTATCACCCTCCTGCATGTTCAGGCCCCGATCACTCAAAATATTTTTCACTCTATCTTTCCACCTCCAATTTGGCCTCCCACTTCTCCTTGGTCCCTCCACCTCCGACACATATATCCTCTCGGTCAATCTTTCCTCACTCATTCTCTCCATGTGACCAAACCATTTCAAAACACCCTCTTCTGCTCTCTCAACCACCATCTTTTTATTACCACACATCTCTATTACACTATCATTACTTACTTGATCAAGCCACCTCACACCACATATTGTCCTCAAACATCTCATTTCCAGCACATCCACCCTCCTCAGCACAACTCTATCTATAGCCCACACCTCGCAACCATATAACATTGTTGGAACCACTATTCATTCAAATATACCCATTTTTGCTTTCCAAGATAATGTTCTCGACTTCCACACATTCTTCAACGCTCCCAGAACTTTCTCCCCCTCCCCCACCCTATGATTCATTTCCGCTTCCATGATTCCATCCGCTGCCAAATCCACTCCTAGATATCTAAAACACTTCACTTTTCTCCATTCAAACTTACCTCCCAAATGACTTGTCCTTCAACCCTACTGTACCTAATAACCTTGCTCTTATTTACATCTACTCTTAGCTATCTTCTTTCACACACTTTACCAAACTCAGTCACCAGCTTCTGCAATTCCTCACATGAATCAGCCACCAGCACTGTATCATCAGCGAACAACAACTGACTCACCTCCAAAGCTCTCTCATCCACAACAGAATGCATACTTGCCCCTCTCTCCAAAACTCTTGCATTCACCTACCTAACAACCCCATCCATAAGCAAATTAAACAACCATAGAGACATCACACACCCTTGCCACAAACAACATTCACTGAGAACCAATCACTTTCCTCTCTTCCTACATGTACACATGCCTTACATCCTTGATATAAACTTTTCACTGCTTCTCACAACTTGCCACCCACACCATATATTCTTAATACCCTCCACAGAGCATCTCTATCAACTCTATCATATGCCTTCTCCACATCCATAAATGCTACATACAAATCCATTTGCTTTTCTAAGGATTTCTCACATACATTCTTCAAAGCAAACACCTGATCCACACATCCTCTACCACTTCTGAAACCACAATGCTCTTCCCCAATCTGATGCTCTGTACATCCCTTCACCCTCTCAATCAATACCCTCCCATATAATTTACCAGGAATACTCAACATACTTTTTTTTTTTTTTTTTTTTGCTTTGTCGCTGTCTCCCGCGTTTGCGAGGTAGCGCAAGGAAACAGACGAAAGAAATCGCCCAACCCACCCCCATACACATGTATATACATACGTCCACACACGCAAATATACATACCTACACAGCTTTCCATGGTTTACCCCAGAAGCTTCACATGCCTTGATTCAATCCACTGACAGCACGTCAACCCCGGTATACCACATCGCTCCAATTCACTCTATTCCTTGCCCTCCTTTCACCCTCCTGCATGTTCAGGCCCCGATCACACAAAATCTTTTTCACTCCATCTTTCCACCTCCAATTTGGTCTCCCTCTTCTCGTTCCCTCCACCTCCGACACGTATATCCTCTTGGTCAATCTTTCCTCACTCATTCTCTCCATGTGACCAAACCATTTCAAAACACCCTCTTCTGCTCTCTCAACCACGCTCTTTTTATTTCCACACATCTCTCTTACCCTTACGTTACTTACTCGATCAAACCACCTCACACCACACATTGTCCTCAAACATCTAATTTCCAGCACATCCATCAACATACTTATACCTATGTAATATGAGCACTCACTTTTATCCCCTTTGCCTTTGTACAATGTCACTATGCAAGCTTTCCGCCAACCCTCAGGCACTTCACCATGAGTCATACATACATTAAATAACCTTACCAACCAGTCAACTACACAGTCACCCCCTTTTTTAATCAATTCCACTGCAATACCATCCAAACCCGCTGCCTTGCCGGCTTTCATCTTCTGCAAAGCTTTTACTACCTCTTCTCTGTTTACCAAATCATTCTCCCTAACCCTCTCACTTTGCACACCACCTCTACCAAAATACCCTATATCTGCCACTCTATCATCAAACACATTCAACAAACCTTCAAAATACTCACTCCATCTCCTTCTCACATCACCACTACTTCTTATCACCTCCCCATTAGCCCCTTTCACTGAAGTTACCATTTGCTCCCTTGTCTTATGCACTTTATTTACCTCCTTCCAAAACATCTTTTTATTCTCCCTAAAATTTAATGATACTCTCTCACCCCAACTCTAATTTGCCCTCTTTTTCACCTCTTGCACCTTTCTCTTGACCTCCTGCCTCTTTCTTTTATACATCTCCCATCATTTGCATTATTTCCCTGCAAAAATTGTCCAAATGCCTCTCTCTTCTCTTCCACTAATAATCTTACTTCTTCATCCCACCACTCACTACCCTTTCTAATCTGCCCACCTCCCACGCTTCTCATGCCACAAGCATCTTTTGCACAAGCTATCACTGCTTCCCTAAATACATCCCATTCTACCCCCACTCCCCTTACATCCTTTGTTCTCACCTTTTTCCATTCTGTACTCCTGGTACTTCCTCACACAAGTCTCCTTCCCAAGCTCGCTTACTCTCACCACTCTCTTCACCTCAACATTCTCTTTTCTTTTCTGAAAACCTTTAGATATCTTCACCTTCGCCTCCACAAGATAATGATCAGACATCCCTCCAGTTGCACCTCTCAGCACATTAACATCCAAAAGTCTCTCTTTCGCATGCCTATCAATTAACATGTAATCCAATAATGCTCTCTGAACATCTCTCCTACTTACATACGTACACTTATATATATCTCTCTTTTTAAACCAGGTATTCACAATCACCAGTCCTTTTTCAGCACATAAATCTACAAGCTCTTCACCATTTCCATTTACAACACTGAACACCCCATGTACACCAATTATTCCCTCAACTGCCACATTACTCACCTTTGAATTCCAATCTCCCATCACTATAACCTGGTCTCGGGCATCAAAACTACTAACACACTCACTCAGCTGCTCCCAAAACACTTGCCTCTCATGATCATTCTTCTCATACCCAGGTGCATATGCACAAATAATCACCCACCTCTCTCCATCAACTTTAAGTTTACCCATATCAATCTAGAGTTTACTTTCTTACACTCTATCACATACTCCCACAACTCCTGTTTCAGGAGTAGCGCTTCTCCTTCCTTTGCTCTTGTCGTCTAACTAACCCCTGACTTTACTCCCAAAACATTCCCAAACCACTATTCCCCTTTACCCTTGAGCTTCGTTTCACTCAGAGCCAAAACATCCAGGTTCCTTTCCTCAAACATACTACCTGTCTCTCCTTTTTTCTTGTCTTCGTTACATCCACACACATTTAAACACCCCAATCTGAGCCTCTGAGGAGGATGAGCACTCCCCGCATGACTCCTGTTTCCCCTTTTAGAAAGTTAAAATACAAGGAGGGGAGGGTTTCCAGCTCCCCCCACCCCAGCTCCCATCCCCTTTAGTTGCCTTCTACAACATGTAAGGAATGCGTGGGAATTATTCTTTCTCCCCTATCCCCTGGGATATGTATGTATATGATAAAATGTATAGGTTTGTATATGCGTGTGTGTGGGCGTGTATGTATATACATGTGTATATGGGTGGGTTGGGCCATTCTTTTGCATGTTTCCTTGCGCTACCTCGCTAATGTGGGAGACAGCGACAAAGTATGATAAATAGAAAATAAAAAAAAAAATTGAATATGAGAAGCTACTGGGTCTGTCATTTTTGGACAGGAGGAAAGCATCATTGACCAACCCAGCCCTGGGTTATGATGGTCAGAATTAGATGAGCCCAGCTTGACCTCAACTCCACATCCACACAATATTGGCCCAACTTAGTACATTTAAAGATGGACTTTCTATATTCCTCCTTCCCTTGATAGCGTTCTGTGTTTCCTCAGTTTTTCTGTACTTCTGTTTTCATATTTTGTATTTAGATTGTAACCCATACTACTCTTCATGATATTGTTAATTTGTATCGCTTTTAGATATTTCCCTTACTTTTGCATGCTATGTGCTGTGTTTTTTCTGTCTTTCTTATACAGTATACATCAAAAAGCCATGGTAACATCACACAGCCCTGCCTCACATCTACACTTACTCCAAAATTTTTGTTTAACTTTCCATACACTCTCACATGCATTTGCTCCTCTATAAAAGGCTTTCACACCATAAAATAGTTTTCCCCCTATACCATATATCCATATACTCTTCACACATCCCATAAAGCAGAGCTATTTGATTACTTTAGGAGTATGGCCAGATTGACAGAAGGGACATTCATTTTATTTCCCTTTTTCTTTTTTCTAAAAAAAATTCATTCAATTGATTATTACAATTGATCACATGTTTCATTTAGCTAATTAATACAGTGGTTTATGATAAAAGCCTATTTATGTAAAATTTTGTACGCACTCAAATAATTTCATTAATTCATTTTAATTCTTCTGAGTCTGACAAAGGGCCATTGAAATACCAGGTTTGGCCTACAGGACACCAATCCCTGCCATAAAGCATTCCACTCAACTCTGTCATACACTTCCTCTAGATCCACAAAAGCTGTATACATCTTCATACCTTTTGCTAAACACTTTTCCATGGTCATCTTTGCTTCAAAAATCTGATCCACACATCCCTACCTTTCCTAAAAACTCCTTGCTCTTCACTTATTCTGCATTCAGTCACTTCCATCACTCTATCAATATTCTTGCATACACTTTTCCTGGTAACTTAAAAGACTTATTCCCCTATAACTGCTACATACATCCTAAGCACCTTTTCCTTTGAATAAAGGAATGATAATAGCCTTCACCCAATCCTCAGGCACAACCTTATTTCCGTGCTAAATTACATGTTAAACGCATGCACCCACTGCCTGCAGGTATAATGTGCCCCTTTGAGCTAGTGTGTATTCCCATGATCAAGTATGTCCATTCGTGTGTGAACAAGCACATACGTGCCGAGAAAATATGTGCACAACTGTAAAGAATGATAAAGTATTAATGTAAGCTGCAGGAAAGTAGGTATTTGATCATAGAAGGAGGAATTTCACTTACCTTAAGAAGAAGGGCAAGATATGAAAAGATGAGGGCATCAACAGTAGATGGTGAACGACCAAAAAAATATTCTCGATCACCAAGGCGATTGGACAACATGGTTAAACACTCCTGAGCTTGCTTATGCAACTGAAATTGTAGAATCTTGTGAAACCATAGCAAAATTTACATAAGTTTAAGTAGGAAATTAAATCTACTTTGACATAATGGTAATTATAAGCTCTGTAATGAGAATGTTTTTCACTAGGATCACACAAAAATCTACTACTATGGGCTTACTGGATCATATTTCCCACTAAACTTGGAGGAATCAGACAATACCTATATACAACATTAGAAAGGAATCATACCTTCCCTTCCCTCAGTCACTAGATGCAGCAATATTTTTATCATCCACCAAGATAAGAATGGAGCAATGTCCATGAAACATTCAAACAAAAGCATACATTATTCATGTTATACATTTATACCTTCTTTAACTTATTTCTTTTAAGGTTTCACACTTTCATAGTTCATCCATGAATCTAAAGTAAAACTAATGAAAAAAGTGATCACAACAATACAATGGAAAAATTTGTATAAAAAGTGCCTGTAGTCCAATCCTCTGATGACTTGACATATTCATCAATTTTTTGTCGTTAATATCAAATCTAGTATAAAAGATCAACAACCCAGCCCTTTACCTTCATCCAGTGGGTTTATTCATCAAGGGATATGTGGATTCATTACACTGGTAAACAAAATTTTACCTTTTTTTGGTCTCACAAACTAAAATAATTGGACCTTATAATATCTTTTATGCTGAATTTGAATCTGTTTTTAGAATTTTTCCATCAGGCATGGTTTTTAAGTGACAGGGTATATAAATTTCACAATAACAGTACATTACTCATTCATAAATAAGGCTGGTATTACACTTAAAAATTTTTTATTTTTTATTTTGCTTTGTCGCTGTCTCCCGCGTTTGCGAGGTAGCGACTTAAAAATATACCACTAAAATATAAAGTGTACAATATTCGGCTATATTCGGCCTCAAGAACATCCTTCCTCAGTGTCCAGCAGTAATCTGACAGCATAGAGGGGCTCCACTTTCCCTGGTACCCCTTTTCTATGTCCAATATGTCCTGGTGAACTCTTACACCATGTTCATCATTAACTGCCCAAGATTTTCTGGGAAAAAGTCTAAGTGTGAGTCCAAAAAGTGGGTTTTTATTCATATTGCACCCCAGAGCATTCTATGAAATCAAGAGATCTTTTCCACCACAGTAGTTTTCTGATCTGTGATTCCCCCCAAAAATCTTTGCAAAATCTCTTCAATGACAGCCATGCAGTCCTATTTTTTAACTTCATAGCTCTTTACTGAACTTTTCATCTCAAAGTAGTTCCCTGATCTGTGGTGCTACAAAAACACCCTCTGTGATTTTTGCAACACAGATTCTGGGGAATTTATTCCTCAAATATGTGAATCCATTGCCAGTTGCATCCATACCTTTGACATAGTTCTTCAACCCGAGCTTAATGTGCAAAGGAGGCAGATGAATTTTCTCAAGATTGCAACAATAGGAGGACTGATGACATTCTTATTCCATGGAATCATAGGTGTTCATTTTGACCACACTTTCTTTACAAAATGATTTTTCTTGTCCTGGCTGTCCCACTCACAGAGGAAACAACAGAACTCTGTAACTAAGTAAAAGTGCCACAACCTTTAGGTCACCACATACATTCCACTTAAAGTCCCCAAATTATTTTTTTTTTCCAAAAGAAGCTTCATGTTATCATACAATTCCTTCATGTTAACTGCATAAGCCAGTGGAAAGGAGGTGAACTTATTTCTGTTGTGGAGAAGATTTGCTTTCAAGCTTACTTTTGATGAGTCAATAAACAAGTGCCACTCATCTGTGTTATATTTGTGGCCAAGTGCCTCCATAACAGAAAGAACATCACTGCAAAACACCAGATAATCTTCAAGGGAGGAAAATTGAGTTCTAGCCTACAATTGACAGAGAATTGCCACTCAGGAGTGGGCACTGTTTGAATGTCTCAACATTTCTAGTCATGTTTCTGTAGGCCCTGGTGACTCATTTATCTAGGCTTGTGCTTTCAAAAAGACGCTATTTCACTTCACATACAATGAAAATAGCTGCGTTTGTTAAACTTTCTGTTTCAAATGCCCCAGAGAGCACTGGTACATATATATTTTACGTAATGATATGCAGGTATGCTGGGACAGAAAACTATGGGCAACAGAAAATTCTGAAAACATGTTTGGAGGGCGGATGCATTGGAAATGAAATGTTTGAGGACAATATGTGGTGTGAGGTGGTCTTATCAAGTAAGTGAAGTAAGGGTGAGAGAGATGTGAGGAAATAAAAAGAGTGTGGTGGTGAGAGCAGAAGAGGGTGTGTTGAAATGGTTTGGACATATGGAGAGAATGAATGAGGAAAGACTGAAAAAGAGGATATATGTGTCAGAGGTGAAGGAACAAGGAGAAGCAGGAGACCAAATTGGAGGTGAAGGATGGAGCGAAAAACATTTCTAGAGATCAGGGCCTGAACATACAGGTGGGTGAAAGGCATGTAAGTAATACGGTGAATTGGAACGATGTGGTATACAGGGGTCGATGTGCTGTCAATGGACTGAGCCAGGGCATGTAAAACGTCTGGGGTAAGCCATGGAAAGATATGTGGGGCCAAGATGTGGATAGGGAGTGGTGGTTTTGGCACATTACACATGACAGCTAGAGACTGAGTGTGAGTGAATGTGGCCTTTTTTGTCTGTTTTCCTAGTGCTGTCTCACTGAAGCAGGGGGTAGCGAAGCTATTTCCTGTGGGACAAGGTAACACCAGAAATGAGTGAAGGCAAGCATGAATATGTACATGTGTATATAGTATATGTCTGTGTATGTGTATGTATATGTATGTATATGTGCATATGTTGATATGTATATGTATGTATATGTGCATGCATGGACATTTATGTGCGTATATGAGTGGATGGGCCATTCTTCATCGTTTCCTGGCGCTACCTCGTTGATGCAGGAAATGGTGATCAAGTATGATAAATAGATAAATAATGTTTGGATTCAGCATGCAAAAACACATAGGAACCAGATTTTTTTTTCAATGGGATAAAATCTTTGTTGACCAGTGTGATCATCTCTGAAAAAGTCTATCCCATATTGACATGAGCTGCATGGTCCCATGGATAAAATCCCTTAGTCAATAAAGAGGGAGGGAAAAAAACAGCTGTTTAATGAGAGGACATGACAGCTTTAGTGTGATAACGCTAACAAAAAGTTCTGCTCACAGTCCTTTAGCATTAATTGTGTGACAGATGTAAATTTTTAAAGATCAAATAAACAAGTTTCTTTTACCTAGAATTCTGTAGACTGCAAAAGTTAGGTCCAAATTACACTCAGAGTCTTGATTATTCTTTTCTCTTACACCTATCTACTTCTTTCAACTTAGCAAATTTCTTTTCATACTTGATCACTGTTTCCAGTGTTTACAAGGTAGCACCAGGAACAGACACAGAAAGGACATATTCACTCACATGCTCTAGTTCAGTCCAATAATTAAACATCGACCCCTGTAGGCTAAACTGTTCCAATTCACTGTATACCATGCATGCCTTTCACCCTCCTACATATTTAGGGCCTAATGACACAAAATCTTTTTCATTTCTGATACATATATCCTCTCTGTTAACCTTTCCTCACTCATTTCTCCATATGTCCAAACAACTTCAGCACATCCTCTTCAGCTCTCTCAATCACTCTTTTTATTACCACACCTCTCTCTTACCCTTTCATTACTTACTTGATCAAACCACCTCACACCGCATACTGTCTTCAAACCTCGTTTTCCTATAACATTACTGGGAAAAATAAACAGTTTCATTTGCACACACTTACTCTCTAGCTGTCATGTATCATGGACTGAAACCTTAGCTGAGCCCCACAGACTATAACAAGGTTTAATTTGACTGGTTCATATGTCCTGGTTCAGCACACTTACAATCTTACAACATATACCACATCAATCTAATTTGACTGGTTCATATGCACTGGGTCAGCACACTTACAATCTTACAACATATATCACATCAATCTAATCTATGGCTTATTCTTGAATGCTTCATATGCCCTGATTCAGCCCATTGTAATATGTTACCCTCATATATCACATCCTTCTAATTCAAGTTATCCCATGCACATCCCTCACTGTCCTGAATTTTCAGGCCTCGATGCCCTAAAGCCTCCTTCATTCCATGTTTCCCTCTCCTTAGACTTTCCCTCCCCACTCCTCCCTCCACTGGTGTCACAATCCTCCTAGTCTTTCTTCACTCACCCTCTCCAGATATCCATATAACTTCGGTGTATCTCTTACAACACTGTTATCCCTTTCATAATCAATTCATTTCATACCATTTAGTATCCTCAGGCATTTTATTTCTAACATGTCCATCCTCTTCTTGCAGTCAAGACCCAAAACCCACCACCATATAACACTACCAGGATGAGTATACTTTCAAACAGTATGCCTAAAAGACCCTGGTCTCTCCATCTACATATGCCTTAATGCACTCAGGAGCATAGTCCCTCTCTGCCACTGTGTGCCTCATTTCAGACTTGATGGAAAAATCTGCTCCCAAATCTACTCACAGATACCAAAAACCACTCTCCTTTCTCTGGATCCTCCCCCCCACTCAAATGTACACTCATGCCAATATGTCTCATCCCTTGACTGCACCCCATTATCTTACCTTTGTTTACTTTACTCTCTTTTCACATGATCTAAACTCTGTCATCACATTTTGGATATTCTCTCTGAAATATGATGCCGGAGATGTAAACAGCTAATGATTTAACCCCCACCAGGCTGCAGACTTATCCCTTGCTCTAAGACCCTTGCGCTTATCTTCATCACCACCTTGTCCATAAACAGATAAATCCTTTAGGTAAGATGTTCACTTTAATGTGATTTAAGTGCTGCTGCCCTTAGAGGCAATATTTGCACTGTGGCAATGGTCATGTAAAAATACTTCTCGTCTCAAAAGCAATCCATAATTTTCTTCGAAAATCATAATGACTGGTGATTCCATCTGGCAATGTTGGCAGTAACTAAAAACATAAACATTCTTCTCCCACACCTCACCAGTCTACTGAAAGATTCTTTTTCTTCTTACACCACAAATTAGGTACAATATGGACAACAAAACATCAGAATCTGCTCTGCAATTGTCTATTGTATATAATAATGCTCTATTCAACAAAATATGTTGCTATATTTACACAATTTTGCAGCAGTTTTTGAAGCTGTGACATTTGTTTGAGGCATTTCTTTATAGCTGATGCCTGTCCCTTTTGTTTTTTCCCATTCTTTACAGAATGCCATGAAGCACAGTTGGAAATAGCTTTCTGCTGAAGAGACTGAAACTGAGTTAAGTTCCTCAGACTTAGGAAGTAAACACAAATTTGCTAAATAAGGCTTGTCAGAGGTAAGCAATAATGAGAAGGAGGAAGAGGAGAATGAGGCAACAGCTAGGTTTAGTAGCTTGACATTTAGACAAGCAAGTGAAGTATCAGTCTACAGAAAAACTGTCCTGCAATTGACAAACACTGAACAAATACTCTATGATTAGTCTAAAAATTTACTGTCAAGCATTCGACATAAGCACAATTGACACAAACAAAAGACAGGCTCATATCTCTTTCTAAAATACAAAAACACACATCAAATTAAATAATAACCTACATATTACAATATATCTTGAACTAACAATTATCATAATGTTTCCAGTAAAGAGAGAGGACTACAATTTAACATCATTACTATACCTCTGTTTCAATGAGCTGAGGGTCACTGGGATCATCAAACATGCCTCTGATAAGATCTAACTGCCCATTATGATACTTCCTAGGGTACCAGAATTTGTATGGAAAAGGAATACTACTGAAGTACCATTTGTGGATGACATCGTAGTAGCTTTTAGGTTCCACCCACCTGAAAAAGAGAAATTTGAACCTAAGGAACAAATTTATAAAATAATGCTTTCAAGAGAAAATAATGAGTGGTATGATATTTAGAACTTATGCAACATGACACAGATAATTAATGATGAAAATTATTAACGTATATCTTGTCTTTTTTTCAAACTTGTTTGCTCTTTCCTGCATTAAAGAGCTGCTACAAGAAACAAACAAAAAAAGGACTCATTCACTGACATCCATTCTCTATCAGTCATGTGTTATGTATCAAAACCACAGCTCCCTATCCAATACCAGGCCCCACAGACCTTTCTGTTTCCCCTGACTGCATAATAAGTGCTGTTCCTGTCCACTGACAGCACAACCCCCCTGTACACCACTCTATCTCATGTATGCCTTTCACGCCCACAATGTCTGGTCCCTAAGCACTCAAAATCTTTTTCACTCCATCCTCCCATCTCCAATTTGGTCTCTTACTTCTATTTTCCCATCCACTTTTGATACATATATTCTCTTAGTTAACCTCTCCTTGCTCATTCTCATGCACACACAAACACAAACACACACACACACACATATGTGGCATGGAAAAGGTGGAAGGTGGGCAGATTAGAAAGGGTAGTGAGTGGCGGAATGAAGAAGTAAGGTAGTTGGTGAATGAAAAAAGAGAGGCATTTGGATGATACTTGCAGGGAAGTAGTGCAAATGATTGGGAGATGGATAAAAGAAAGAAGTAGGATAAAAGAACGAAGTAGGTCAAGAGAAAGGTGCAGGGTTTGAAAGAGAGTGCAAATGAGACATGGGGTGTGAAAGTATCATTAAATTTTATGGAGAATAAAAAGATGTTTTGGAAGGAGGTAAATAACATACGCAAGACAAGAGAACAAGTGGGAACATCAGTGAAGGGGGCAAAAGGGGAGGTAATAACCAGTAGTAATGAAGAGAGAAGGACATGGAGTAAGTATCTTGAAGGTTTGTGGAATGTGTTTGATGATAAAGTGGCAGATATAGGATGTTTTGGTCAGGACGGTGTGCGAAGTGAGAGGGTCAGGGAGAATGGTTTGGTAAACAGAGAAGAGGTAGTAAAAGCTTTGCAGAAGATGAAATCCAGCAAGATGGGGGGTTTGGATGGTACTGCAGTGGAACTTATTAAAAAAAGGGGGTGACTGAGATGCTCATTGGTTGGTAAGGATACTCAGTGTATGTATGGACCACGGTGAAGTGCCTGAAGGTTGGCTGAATGCATGCAAAGTGCCACTGTACAAAGGCAAAGGGGATAAAGGTGAGTGTGCAAACTACAGAGGCATAAATCTATTGAATAATCCTGGGAAATTATATGGGAGGATATTGACTGAGAGGGTGAAGGCATGTACAGGGCATCAGATTGGGGAGGAGCAATGTGGTTTCAGAAGTGGTAAAGGACATGTGGATCAGGTGTTTGCTTTGAAGAATGTATGTGAGAAATACTTAGAAAAACAGATGGATCTGTATATGGCATTTATGGATCTGGGGAGGGCATATGGTTGATAGAGATGTTTTGTGGAAGGCTTTAAGAGTATATGGTGTGGGAGGTAAGTTGCTAGAAGCAGTGAAAAGATTTCATCAAGGATGTAAGGCATGTATACAAGCAGGAAGAGAGAAGAGTGATTGGTTCCCAGTGAAAGTCAGTTTGCAGCAGGGGTGTGTGACGTTCCCATAGAAGTTTAATTTGTGTATGGAAGGGGTGGTTAAGGAGGTAAATGCAAGAGTTTTGGATAGAGATGCAAGTGTACAGTTAGTTGGGGATGAGCGGGCCCGAGAAGTGAGTCAGTTGCTGTTTTCCAATGATACAGCACTAGTGGCTGATTCAAGTGAGAAACTGCAAAAGTTGGTGACTGAGTTTGAAAAAGTGTGTGAAAGGAGAAAGTTGAGAGCAAATGTGAATAAGAGCAAAGTTATTAGATTCAGTAGGGTTGAAAGACAAGTTAATTCGGAAGTCAGTTTGAATGGATAAAAATTCGAGATAATGAGTGAGGAAAGATTGACAAGGAGGATATATATGTCAGAGGTGGAGGGAACAAGAAGAAATGGGAGACCAAATTGGAGGTGGAACGATGGAGTGAAACAGATTTTGAGGGATTGGGGCCTGAACATACAAGAGGGTGAAAGGTGTGCAAGGAATAGAGTGAATTGGAATGATATGGTATACCAAAGTCGACATGCTGCCAATGGACTGAACCATGGCATGTGAAGCAACGATGTGGTCAACCATGGAAAGGTCTGTGGGGCTTGGATGTGGAAAAGGAGCTGTGGTTTTGGTGCATTACATATGACAGATAGAGACTGAGCGTGGGCAAATGTGGCCTTTTTTTGCCTTTTCCTGGCACTACCTCACTGTAAGGGGGGGAAGGCTATTTCTTGTGTGGCGGGGTAGTCAGAGGAATGGATGAAGGCAGCAAGTATGAATATATATACATGTGTATATATATGCATGAATCTCTGAGAATAGGGGAGAAAGAATACTTCCCACGTATTCCCTGCATGTAGTAAAAGGCGACTAAAACGGAAGGGAGTGGGGGGCTGGAAATCCTCCCCTCCAGTTTTTACTTTTCCAAAAGAAGGAACAGAGAAGGAGGCCAAGGGAGGATTTTCCCTCTTAGGCTCAGTCCTCCGTTCTTATTGCTACCTCAATGACGTGGGAAATGGCAAATATGTATGAAAAAAAATATATATATGTATGTGTCTGTAATTGTCAGTGAAAGAGAAGAGAGAGGCATTTGGATGATTTTTCCAGGGAAATAGTGCAAATGACTGGAAGATGTATAAAAGAAAGAGGCAAGAGGTCAAGAGAAAGGTGCAAGAGTTGAAAAAGAGGGCAAATGAGAGTTGGGGTGAGAGAGCATCGTTAAATTTCAGGGAGAATAAAAAAATGTTTTGGAAGGAGGTAAATAAAGTGCATAAGACAAGAGAACAAATGGGAATATCAGTGAAGGGGGCTAATGGGGAGGTAATAACAAGTATTGGTGAAGTGAGGAGATGGAATGGGTATTTTGAAGGTTTGTTGAATGTGTCTGATGATAGAGTAGGAGACAAAGGTTATTTTGGTCAAGGTGGTGTGCAAAGTGAGAGGGTCAGGGAGAATGCTTTGGTAAACAGAGAAGAGGTAGTGAAACCTTTGTGGAAGATGAAAGCCAGCAAGATGGCACGTTTGGATTGTATTACTGTGAAGCTTACTAAAAAAGGGGGTGACTGTTGTTGACTGGTTGGTGAGGATATTCAGTGTATGTATGGTTCATGGTGAAGTGCCTGAGGATTGGCAGAATGCATGCATAGTGCCACTGTACAAAGGCAAGGGGGATAACGGTGAGTGCTCAAATCACAGAGGCATAAGTTTGTTGAGTATTCCTGGGAAATCATAAGATACTCTCCCATCCCAACTCTCATTTACCCTCTTTTTCACCTCTTGCAGTTTTCTCTTGACCTGCCGCATTCTTTTATACATCCCCCAACCATTTGCAATACTTCCCTACAAAAATGTCCAAATGCCTCTCTCTTCTCTTTCACAAACAATCTTACTTCTTCATTCCACCACTCACTACCCTTTCTAATCTGCCCACCTCCCACCTATCTCATGCCAAATGCATCTTTTGCACAAGCCATCACTGCTTCCCTAAATACATCCCATTCCTACCCCATTCTACTTATGTCAGTTGCTCTCACCTTTTGCCATTTCACACTCAATCTCTCCTCATACTCCCTCAAACAAGTCTCCTTTCTAAGCTCACTTTCTCTCACCACTCTCTTCCAACCAACATTCTCTCTTCTTTTCTGAAACCCTCGACAAATCTTCACCTCTGCCTCCACAAGATAGTGATCAGACATCCTTCCAGCTGCCCCTCTTGGGACATTAATATCCAAAAGTCTCTCTTATACACGCCTATCAATTAACACGTAGTTCAATAAGGCTCTCTGGCCATCTCTCCTACTCTCATATGTATTATTCATTTATTTATTTTGCTTTGTCGCTGTCTCCCACATTTGCAAGGTAGCGCAAGGAAACAGACGCCAAAGAAATGGCCCAATCCACCCCCATACACAATGTATACACACCCACGTCCACACACGCAAATATACATACCTATACATCTCAATGTACACATATATATACATACACAGACACATACATATATACCCATGCACACAATTCACACTGTCTGCCCCCATTCACTCCCATCGCCACCTCGCCACACATGGAATACCTTCCCCCTCGCCCCTCATGTGTGCGAGGTAGCACTAGGAAAAGACAACAAAGGCCCCATTCGTTCACACTCAGTCTCTAGCTGCCACGCAATAATGCCCGAAACCACTGCTCCCTTTCCACATCCAGGCCCCATACAACTTTCCATCGTTTACCCCAGACGCTTCACATGCCCTGATTCAATCCACTGACAGCACGTCAACCCCGGTATACCACATCAATCCAATTCACTCTAGTCCTCGCCCGCCTTTCACCCTCCTGAATGTTCAGGCCCCGATCACACAAAATCTTTTTCACTCCATCTTTCCACCTTCAATTTGGTCTCCCACTTCTCCTTGTTCCCTCCACCTCCGACACATATATCCTCTTGGTCAATCTTTCCTCACTCATTCTCTCCATGTGCCCAAACCATTACAAAACACCCTCTTCTGCTCTCTCAACCACGCTCTTTTTACTTCCACACATCTCTCTTACCCTTACATTACTTACTCGATCAAACCACCTCACACCACACATTGTTCTCAAACATCTCATTTTCAGCACATCCACCCTCCTGCGCACAACTCTATCCATAGCCCATGCCTCGCAACCATACAACATTGTTGGAACCACTATTCCTTCAAACATACCCATTTTTGCTTTCCGAGATAATGTTCTTGACTTCCACACATTCTTCAAGGCTCCCAGGATTTTCGCCCCCTCCCCCACCCTATGATTCCCTTCCACTTCCATGGTTCCATCCGCTGCCAGATCCACTCCCAGATATCTAAAACACTTTACTTCCTCCAGTTTTTCTCCATTCAAACTTACCTCCCAATTGACTTGACCCTCAACCCTACTGTACCTAATAACCTTGCTCTTATTCACATTTACTCTTAACTTTCTTCTTTCACACACTTTACCAAACTCAGTCACCAGCTTCTGCAGTTTCTCACATGAATCAGCCACCAGCACTGTATCATCTCATGTATACTCATGTATATCTCTCTTTTTAAACCAGATATTTCCAATCACCAGTCCTTTTTCAGCACAGAAATCCACAAGCTCTTCACCACTTCCATTTACTACACTGAACTCCCCATGTATGCCAATTATACCCTCAACTGCCACATTACTCACCTTTGCATTCAAATCATCCATCACTATAACCCAGTCTCATGCATTAAAGCTGCTAACACTCACTCAGCTGCTCCCAAAACATTTGCCTCCCATGATCTTTCTTCTCATGCCCAGGTGCATATGCACCAATAATCACCCATCTCTCTTCATCCACTTTCAGTTTTACCCATATCAATCTACAGTTTACTTTCTTACACTCTATCACATACTCTCACCACTCCTGTTTCAGGAGTATTGCTACTCCTTTCCGTGCTCCTGTCCTCTCACCAACCCCTGACTTTACTCTCAAAACATTCCCAAACCACTCATCCCCTTTACCCTTGAGCTTTGTTTCACTCAGAACCAAAACATCTAGGTTCCTTTCCTCAAACATCCTACCTATGTTTCCTTTTTTCTCATCTTGGTTATATCTACACACATTTAGACATCCCAATCTGAGCCTTCAAGGAGGATGAGCACTCCCCGCGTGACTCCTTCTGTTTCCCCTTTTAGAAAGTTAAAATACAAGGAGGGGAGGGTTTCTAGCCCCCCGTTCCCGTCCCCTTTAGTTGTCTTCTACAACACATAAGGAATTCATTAAAGATAAAAGAAAAACTCTGTATACCTACCAGAGATACATAAGAGCTGGGTACAGTTTCTCTATAAGAAGATGTTCATATGCTACCACTTCTGAGCACTGTCTGGGTGACAGTTCATAATCACAACTGAAATTCTGAAACAAACACACAAATAATTCTGAAGAGTAAAATATGATATTTCATTATCAAAACTAGAACAAAACACTTTTTCTAAGACAACTTCACATCACTGCAAATCTTCACTCTAAAGCTAATATTTAAAGAAATTACTGATATTGAAGGAAATAATGTACTGAAAATTACTTTTCACTAGAGCTAATCTGTTGAACTACACCTCCACATAATCACTTTGAAGTGCTCCCTTTCACTTAAATCTGGATGAAAAACACAAAATCATGGTGAGGGACAAAACAATCTATTGCTGGGAAAAGAATAAAGCTCAGTTCACTTTCCTGAGACAAGAGTCTAACCTTATGAACATTAAATATGCAATAAAGAATGAGAGTTAGAATGGCAAGGTTCCAGAAGATCAAGGAGAAACATAGCTTGCATTCTAAAAACATGAAACAACAAAACACTTGCCTTTCTCCCTTGCTATGAATAAGGATGACTATTTTGGCATGAAAGAAATAGGCAAATCAAATATCACAGTTGGCATGATTCAAGAACCATTAAAGAGTGAAGCCATCTAATCAGTTGCTGAAATATTTTTTTCATAGTACATAAATGACAAATGACCAGTATCCAATCATCTGAGGTTGCAATGAGAGTCATTTCGTAATTTTTGACAACTGTTTCATACATGGTCCAGCTGGAAAAATCTCATGCATGCATTACTAAAACCTTTACAGCTTAATTAATATCAAGCAAAGACACACATTCCAAAGTTGATCTGATATGTGGTTGATGAAGGTCAATCTGGTAAATGTAATGTAATACGAATGGGCCAAAATGAGAGATGGCCTTGAGATGAAAATCATCTATCAGGAAATTAAACTGAAGGACTCTGCATATAAGAGAGATTTGGGAGCTGACATTGTCCCTAACATTTCACAAGAGCCCCAGCTTAGGAGAATGGTTAAGGAGACAAACTGTATGCTACCAAACATCAAAATTTCATTCAAGTTCATGGATATGGAAGTATTGAGCAAGCTGCTCTCTTCTAAAACAAGGACAAAACTAATATATGCTCTCAAGCTGGGTCACCACACCTAAGAATGCGAGTTAATAGGGAAGGTCCAGGGGACAGCAAAAAAGATGGTACAGTGTCAGAATTGAGATGAGTTACAGGAGAAGGCTATAGACCAAAATTTCCAAAGCATGGATGGGAGAAGAGCAAGGGGTGACCTGATCAAAACTATTTATTGAAAGTAGACTGATGATACAGAACATCCAATGAATTTGTCAAAAAATTAGGCTAGAAAATCTTTAAGAAAGATGTTAAATACAATATCTTAATATCATAAGAGTGGTGGATGAATGGAATAAAATGAAGACACAATTAATGTGGAGAGGATACAGTAATTTAAAAAAAAAGACGTATGATAGCAAAAAAAAAAAAAAATTCTGAAGATGGGGCCGCACAAGTGTAAAACTTCTTTCCCATACAGTAAAAATAACATAATTGCATTTCATTCTCTTAATATCTAATTATCAAACCTGTTTACGAAGGAATGTGGTAACTTGAGAGAAGCTTGAGAGAGCCCCTTCAGAGCATTTGAATACCGGAAGTTGCCCAGTGGGTGACTTAAATGGGTTACTTGACTTCACAATATTCACAGGTGCACCAGAGAATTTAACATAAGCCTGAAAAGTAAAACATGACATGTTTGAAGTTTGTCACAAAAAATGGCAGTCATTGAATACAAATTGGATTTTTTTTTCTTACAAAATCCATTTAACTGATGTATAAAATGCATATCTATCTATCTATCTATCAATCTATCTATCTCCAGGAACTCCCATCAAGGTGTGGCCATAGCAAAAGAGTTTCCACTTATCCCTGTTCTTACATGCCTCCCTCACATAACACCATTCCAAGCGTTCTTCTACCATTTCTTTCCTTCCAGTATTCTTCCACTCTATTTGTCCATGTCACAGGTGGTCTTCCACTCACACCAACCCCCTTAATTGTATGATCATACACTCTCCTTGTAAACTCCCAGTCCTGCATTCCTTCCATATGCCCAAATCATCTCAAAGTATTATGTTTCATCCATTCTACAATTCATTCTCTTTGCATTCCCTGCAATACCACATCTCTCATACACCCTTTCATTTCTTTCTTCATTCCATCTAGTCACACCACATACTCTCCTAAAATAGCTCATTTCCATAGCCTATATTTTTTACCTCTGTGACACATTCCACGTCCATGTTTCTGCTGCAAAGGTCAGGGATGGGAGGACTATGCTTTCCCTTAATCCTCTCATCACTTCCAAGCTCACATCTCTACCTTCAGTTATTTCATTAAGGAACCCAGTGACTCTTCGACTCTGTACTACTCTCCCCCTTAGCTTTCCTTCCAAATCACCAAACTTATCCAAGACAGCTCCTAAATACTTAAAGTCTCTCACCTCTTCCAGTCTTTCTCCCCCACATATCCAAGTACAATTTAGTACACTTTCTTCTTTCACTCTAAATGGTTTTACAAAATCTAAACGTTCACTCTCAATACTTTCAAACACCAATATTTTACTTCACTTTCAGCAAACACCACAGTATCATCTAAAAATGAGCTTGCCAATAACCACAACCACACTCAATCTCTGCACCCCTTTTCCAGTTTTTCTTTCATCTTACTAATCACTCCATCCACCCTCCTGCATGTTCAGGCCCCGATCACACAAAATCTTTTTCACTCCATCTTTCCACCTCCAATTTGGTCTCCCACTTCTCCTCGTTCCCTCCACCTCCGACACATATATCCTCTTGGTCAATCTTTCCTCACTCATTCTCTCCATGTGCCCAAACCATTTCAAAACACCCTCTTCTGCTCTCTCAACCACGCTCTTTTTATTTCCACACATCTCTCTTACCCTTACGTTACTTACTCGATCAAACCACCTCACACCACACATTGTCCTCAAACATCTCATTTCCCGCACATCCATCCTCCTGAGCACAACTCTATCCATAGCCCATGCCTTGCAACCATACAACATTGCTGGAACCACTATTCCTTCAAACATACCCATTTTTGCTTTCCGAGATAATGTTCTCGACTTCCACACATTCTTCAAGGCTCCCAGGATTTTCGCCCCCTCCCCCACCCTATGATCCACTTCCGCTTCCATGGTTCCATCCGCTGCCAGATCCACTCCCAGATATCTAAAACACTTTACTTCCTCCAGTTTTTCTCCATTTAAACTTACCTCCCAGTTGACTTGACCCTCAACCCTACTGTACCTAATAACCTTGCTCTTATTCACATTTACTCTTAACTTTCTTCTTTCACACACTTTACCAAACTCAGTCACCAGCTTCTGCAGTTTCTCACATGAATCAACCACCAGCGCTGTATCATCAGCGAACAACATCTGACTCACTTCCCAAGCTCTCTCATCCACAACAGACTTCATACTTGCCCCTCTTTCCAAAACTCTTGCATTCACCTCCCTAACAACCCCATCCATAAACAAATTAAACAACCATGGAGACATCACACAGCCCTGCTGCAAACCTACATTCACTGAGAACCAATCACTCTCCTCTCTTCCTACACGTACACATGCCTTACATCCTCGATAAAAACTTTTCACTGCTTCTAACAACTTGCTTCCCACACCATATATTCTTAATACCTTCCACAGAGCATCTCTATCAACTCTATCATATGCCTTCTCCAGATCCATAAATGCTACATACAAATCCATTTGCTTTTCTAAGTATTTCTCACATACATTCTTCAAAGCAAACACCTGATCCACACATCCTCTACCACTTTTGAAACCACACTGCTCTTCCCCAATCTGATGCTCTGTACATGCCTTCACCCTCTCAATCAATACCCTTCCATATAATTTACCAGGAATACTCAACAAACTTATACCTCTGTAATTTGAGCACTCACTCTTATCCCCTTTGCCTTTGTACTATGGCACTATGCACGCATTCCGCCAATCCTCAGGCACCTCACCATGAGTCATACATACATTAAATAACCTTACCAACCAGTCAATAATACAGTCACCCCCTTTTTTAATAAATTCCACTGCAATACCACACTAACCTGCTGCCTTGCCGGCTTTCATCTTCCGCAAAGCTTTTACTACCTCTTCTCTGTTTACCAAATCATTTTCCCTAACCCTCTCACTTTGCACACCACCTCGACCAAAACACCCTATATCTGCCACTCTATCATCAAACACATTCAACAAACCTTCAAAATACTCATCCATCTCCTTCTCACATCACCACTACTTGTTATCACCTCCCCATTTGCGCCCTTCACTGAAGTTCCCATTTGCTCCCTTGTCTTACGCACTTTATTTACCTCCTTCCAGAACATCTTTTTATTCTCCCTAAAATTTAATGATACTCTCTCATCCCAACTCTCATTTGCCCTCTTTTTCACCTCTTGCACCTTTCTCTTGACCTCCTGTCTCTTTCTTTAATACACCTCCCACTCAATTGCATTTTTTCCCTGCAAAAATCGTCCAAATGCCTCTCTCTTCTCTTTCACTAATAATGTTACTTCTTCATCCCACCACTCACTACCCTTTCTAATCAACCCACCTCCCACTCTTCTCATGCCACAAGCATATATATATATATATATATATATATATATATATATATATATATATATATATATGGCACTATGCACGCATTCCGCCAATCCTCAGGCACCTCACCATGAGTCATACATACATTAAATAACCTTACCAACCAGTCAATAATACAGTCACCCCCTTTTTTAATAAATTCCACTGCAATACCACACTAACCTGCTGCCTTGCCGGCTTTCATCTTCCGCAAAGCTTTTACTACCTCTTCTCTGTTTACCAAATCATTTTCCCTAACCCTCTCACTTTGCACACCACCTCGACCAAAACACCCTATATCTGCCACTCTATCATCAAACACATTCAACAAACCTTCAAAATACTCACTCCATCTCCTTCTCACATCACCACTACTTGTTATCACCTCCCCATTTGCGCCCTTCACTGAAGTTCCCATTTGCTCCCTTGTCTTACACACTTTATTTACCTCCTTCCAGAACATCTTTTTATTCTCCCTAAAATTTAATGATATATATATATATATATATATATATATATATATATATATATATATATATATATATATATATATATATTTTTTTTTTCTTTTCTTTCAAACTATTCGCCATTTCCCGCATTAGCGAGGTAGCATTAAGAACAGAGGACTGGGCCTTTGAGGGAATACCCTCACCTGGCCCAATTCTCTGTTCCTTCTTTTGGAAAATTAAAAAAAAAAAAAAAACGAGAGGGGAGGATTTCCAGCCCCCCGCTCCCTCCCCTTTTAGTCGCCTTCTACGACACGCAGGGAATACGTGGGAAGTATTCTTTCTCCCCTATCCCCATATATATATATATATATATATATATATATATATATATATATATATATATATATATATATCGAGGATGTAAGGCATGTGTACGTGTAGGAAGAGAGGAAAGTGATTGGTTCTCAGTGAATGTAGGTTTGCGGCAGGGGTGTGTGATGTCTCCATGGTTGTTTAATTTGTTTATGGATGGGGTTGTTAGGGAGGTGAATGCAGGAGTTTTGGAAAGAGGGGCAAGTATGAAGTATGTTGGGGATGAGAGAGCTTGGGAAGTGAGTCAATTGTTGTTCGCTGATGATACAGCGCTGGTGGCTGATTCATGTGAGAAACTGCAGAAGCTGGTGACTGAGTTTGGTAAAGTGTGTGGAAGAAGAAAGTTAAGAGTAAATGTGAATAAGAGCAAGGTTATTAGGTACAGTAGGGTTGAGGGTCAAGTCAATTGGGAGGTGAGTTTGAATGGAGAAAAACTGGAGGAAGTGAAGTGTTTTAGATATCTGGGAGTGGATCTGGCAGCGGATGGAACCATGGAAGCGGAAGTGGATCATAGGGTGGGGGAGGGGGCGAAAATTCTGGGGGCCTTGAAGAATGTGTGGAAGTCGAGAACATTATCTCGGAAAGCAAAAATGGGTATGTTTGAAGGAATAGTGGTTCCAACAATGTTGTATGGTTGCGAGGCGTGGGCTATGGATAGAGTTGTGCGCAGGAGGATGGATGTGCTGGAAATGAGATGTTTGACGACAATGTGTGGTGTGAGGTGGTTGATCGAGTGAGTAACGTAAGGGTAAGAGAGATGTGTGGAAATAAAAAGAGCGTGGTTGAGAGAGCAGAAGAGGGTGTTTTGAAGTGGTTTGGGCACATGGATAGAATGAGTGAGGAAAGATTGACCAAGAGGATATATGTGTCGGAGGTGGAGGGAACAAGGAGAAGAGGGAGACCAAATTGGAGGTGGAAAGATGGAGTGAAAAAGATTTTGTGTGATCGGGGCCTGAACATGCAGGAGGGTGAAAGGAGGGCAAGGAATAGAGTGAATTGGAGCGATGTGGTATACCGGGGTTGACGTGCTGTCAGTGGAGTGAATCAAGTCATGTGAAGCATCTGGGGTAAACCATGGAAAGCTGTGTAGGTATGTATATTTGCGTGTGTGGACCTATGTATATACATGTGTATGGGGGGTTGGGCCATTTCTTTCGTCTGTTTCCTTGCGCTACCTCGCAAACGCGGGAGACAGTGACAAAGTATAATAAAAAATAATAATCATTTATTTATTTTATTTATTTATTTTCCTTTGTCGCTGTCTCCCGCATTAGCGAGGTAGCGCAAGGAAACAGATGAAAGAATGTCCCAACCCACCCACATACACATGTACATACATACACGTCCACACACGCAAATATACATACCTATACATCTCAATGTACACATATATATACACACACAGACATATACATATATACACATGTACATAATTCATACTGTCTGCCTTTATTCATATATATATATATATATATATATATATATATATATATCTTTATTATATTCATTTATTTTGCTTTGTTGCTGTCTCCCGCGTTTGCGAGGTAGCGCAAGGAAACAGACGAAAGAAATGGCCCAACCCACCCTCATACACAATGTATATACATACACGTCCACACACGCAAATATACATACCTATATATCTCCAAGTACACATATATATACACACACAGACACATACATCAAACACAATTCACACTGTCTGCCTTTATTCATTCCCATCGCCACCTCGCCACACATGGAATACCATCCCCCTCCCCCCTCATGTGTGCAAGGTAGCGCTAGGAAAAGACAACAAAGGCCCCATTCGTTCACACTCAGTCTCTAGCTGTTGTGCAATAATGCCCGAAACCACAGCTCCCTTTCCACATCCAGGCCCCACACAACTTTCCATGGTTTACCCCAGACGCTTCACATGCCCTGATTCAATCCACTGACAACACGTCAACCCCGGTATACCACATCGATCCAATTCACTCTATTCCTTGCACGCCTTTCACCCTCCTGCATGTTCAGGCCCCGATCACTCAAAATCTTTTTCACTCCATCTTTCCACCTCCAATTTGGTCTCCCACTTCTCCTCGTTCCCTCCACCTCCGACACATATATCATCTTGGTCAATCTTTCCTCACTCATTCTCTCCATGTGCCCAGACCATTTCAAAACACCCTCTTCTGCTCTCTCAACCACGCTCTTTTTATTTCCACACATCTCTCTTACCCTTACATTACTTACTCGATCAAACCACCTCTCACCACACATTGCCTCAAACATCTCATTTCCAGCACATCCACCCTGCTGCGCACAACTCTATCCATAGCCCACGCCTCGCAACCATACAACATTGTTGGAAACACTATTCCTTCAAACATACCCATTTTTGCTTTCCGAGATAATGTTCTCGACTTCCACACATTCTTCAAGGCTCCCAGGATTTTCGCCCCCTCCCCCACCCTATGATTCACTTCCGCTTCCATGGTTCCATCCGCTGCCAGATCCACTCCTAGATATCTAAAACACTTTACTTCCTCCAGTTTTTCTCCATTCAAACTTACCTCCCAAATGACTTGACCCTCAACCCTACTGTACCTAATAACCTTGCTCTTATTCACATTTACTCTTAACTTTCTTCTTTCACACACTTTACCAATACATTAAATATCCCTACCAACCAGTCAACAACACAGTCATCCCCTTTTTTAATAAATTCCACTGCCTTGCCAGCTTTCATCTTCCACAAAGCCTTCACTACCTCTTCTCTGTTTACCAAATTATTCACCCTAACCCTCTCACTTCGCACACCACCTTGACCAAAACACCCTATATCTGGCACTCTATCATATAACACATTCAACAAACCTTCAAAATACTCACTCCATCTCCTTCTCACATCACCACTGCTTGTTATTACCTCCCCATTAGCCCCCTTCTCCGATGTCCCCATTTGTTCTCTTGTCTTACGCACTTTATTTACCTCCTTCCAAAACATCTTTTTTATTCTCCCTAAAATTTAATGATACTCTCTCACCCAACTCTCATTTGCTCTCTTTTTTGCCTCTTGCACCTTTCTCTTGAACTCCTCCTCTTCCTTTTATACATCCAAGTCATGTGCACTATTTCCCTGCACAAATCGTCCAAATGCCTCTCTCTTCTCTTTCACTGACAATCTTACTTCAAAAAATTCCACATAAAGACTGCTAAGTACAGGTGAAAGAGGGTTATCCACTGCCATACCAAATTTTTTAGCATAATAATCTCCATTGAATTGAAATACAGTCTTTTATACACAATTTTATCAGTTCAATAAAAACAGACTTTGAAACAGGTAAACAAATATCATCCAAAACATCAAATAAACATTCTAAAGGTCATCAACTGGAACTTTAGTGAAAAGTGAGGAAACATCAAAGCTACCAAGTTTGAAATCAAAATTAACATTGATATTGTTAAGGTTGTTAACTAAATCTACAGTGTTCATGATATTAGAATTTGATATCTTACCCACTAAAGGGCTTAATAAATCAACCATTTTGACAATTCATATGTGATGCAGCCACTATAGGTCTCACTGGAAAATTTTTTTTAGGTCTTGCTAGAAATTTTTTTCATGCGTTTTGATAAGTCCATACATATATGGCAATGAAGGGGACAAAGATGACAAACTTTTGATAAGAGAAACATTACTTTTCAACAACAACTTCAGTTCTATATTGAAATGGGAATTAACTGTTTCTAGGGGATTCTTACTGAGTTTAAAATAAGTTGCATCATCATTTAAAAGATCATTCATTTTAGATAAATAATTACATTTGTCCATAATCACAACAGTGTTAGCCTTATCTGCTTTAGTAATATGTTTGTCACTGTCTTTTTTTAAGGTGTTAATAGCTCTTGCAAATCTTTTAGGGCAATCAGGTTCCACTGGTTTTGACAAACTGGCATACATTAAACCCTTACACATGTACATATTCATACTTGCTGCCTTCATCCATTCCCGTCACCACCCTCCCACACATGAAATAGCACACCCCTCCCCCCGCACACGCACGTGCGAGGCAGCACTAGGAAAAGACAAAAAAGGCCACAATCATTCACACTCAGTCTCTAACTGTCATGTGTAATGCACAGAAACCACAGCTCCCTTTCCACATCCAGGACTAAAAAAACATTCCATGGTTTACCCCAGAAGCTTCACATGCCCTGGTTCAATCCACTGACAGCACATCGACCCCAGTATACCACATAGTTCCAATTTACTATATTCCTTGCACGCCTTTCGCTCTCATGTATCTTCAGGCCCCAATCACTTAAACTCTTTTTCACTCCATCCTTCCACCTCCAATTTGGTCTCCCACTTCTCGTTCCCTCCACCTCTGGCACATATATACTCTTTGTCAATCTTTCCTCACTCATTCTCTCCATGTGACCAAACCATTTCAACACATCCTCTTCTGCTCTCTCAACCACACTCTTTTTATTACCAAACATCTCTCTTACCCTTTCGTTATTTACTCGATCAAACCATCTCACACCACATATTGTCCTCAAACATTTCATTTCTAATACATCCACCCTCCTCAATACAACCCTATCTACAGCTCATATCTCGCAATAGTATGACATTGTTGGAACAACTATTCCTCATTTTCTCTCCAAGATAACGTTCTCACCTTCCACACATTCTTCCATGCTCCAAGAACCTTCGCCCCCTCCCCTACCCTATGGCTCACTTCTGCTTCCATGGTTCCATCTGCTGCTAAGTCCACTCCCAAATATCTAAAACACTTCACTTCCTCCAGTACTTCAAGTACTCATTTCACTGACCAACCCCTAGGGGTGGATGGACAGCTGGGTTGACTGTGGACTGACCGCTGCAACCAGGATTCGAACCTATGCGCTCAACCCTGGGCAGCCCGTGAATGAGTTACGGTCACAAACACTAACTGCTACAGACTTCTTCTTACTACTGATCATGTTTCTCCTGGCCCAAGTGAGAGGTACGCTGTCCTGAACTAACTGTACTGGCAAATCAAAACATCCTGGTCACCTGGCTAGATAAGTTTGGGGAACTTTCACTTGTTCCAACTAGAGTAGGAGTTCAAGTCTCCTGCCTATGTATTCAGAACCAGAGGGACTGCCTATAATAGTACTGTATTGCCAGGTATAAGCTGAACAGCCTTCCGGACCTTCCTTTATACCTTCTGCGACATATAACTCCCATCCAATCGTAGGTTTTTCCAGTTCATCAGCTGGATAGTCCATCACAGAAATGGACTTTTTTATAAAGGGAACCGAACTGGTAACTATGTATGTAAGCATCCTGCTACCCACCCACTGGAGTGGGGGAGTTGGGGCCATGACACCATAGGAATGAACTGCAGCTTATGTAACAGGTAAGGATGATCACACGCAGATCACTGGTAATGCAAAATATTCATGCAAGCA
The DNA here is from genome assembly GCF_036320965.1 of Panulirus ornatus. Classification (NCBI taxonomy): domain Eukaryota; kingdom Metazoa; phylum Arthropoda; class Malacostraca; order Decapoda; family Palinuridae; genus Panulirus; species Panulirus ornatus. Next base: position 8,178,888 of record NC_092246.1, on the reverse strand, counting down.
TCATGATGAAAACTGCTGCCTAGGGACGCAATAATCCCATATGGAAAAAAAGGCATTCTGTTATCCACCCACTGGGGAAGGAGGGAGTGCAGACACTGTCCATATATTTATGCTGGCATAAACCTGATGCAGTATTATTGAAGAACTTTAAAAATTCAATAGACCTCCATTTTTGGTCTATCATATTCACTTTTTAGTCTGCAGGAATGTGTTATATTCAAAGTACATTCTAACCCTTCCTCTGCATTACCTGCCTAAGTTCAGCATGTCCACTCCCTCCCAACAACTCACACATAATCATTCATAATGGCAATCAAAAAACTTACTTCACAATGTTGATGTTGGTGCAAGATTTCCTTTCTGAGGTATAAAATTTTATAAAACAACCATTCATGAACAAATTTAAGTTGACTAGACAATGTATCAAGGGAGAAAGTAACTCAAAGGTTCACTATGCAATGCTTCATTCTACTCATTTATATCTATGAGGCCTGTTCCCAACTGGAATTCCCTCAAGGGGGTGGCAACAGCAATAGAGTTTCCATAACTAGTGAACTCCAGTGCTTCTTCTTAGCCTTTAGTGCCTCACCCTTAACAGGCCACTGGCAGAACGCAACTGTACAGCTGTGTTTGCAGAGGCTCCTAACTAATGCTCAAACTGACTACTACTACCTAATGCTCCTGTCTTTTGTTCCTACCTACTACTTCTACCAACTGTGTCTAACTAATGCTCCTGCCTTAATGTTCCTACCAACTACTTCCATCTATTATTCCTACCATCTTGCTAACAGGCAGGGGTAATGTATAGTGGTCACCACTGGGAAATCTAAAGTTATGAAGAATAAGTTGTGTGAGTTAAGTGTTGTCATGAGTTATGTACTACAAGGAGAGATTGTATGTTTGTGGACAGAATGGCAGTAGTCCACATATGGGTGAGGCTGAAAGAAATGATGCAATGTTTCAGTCCAACCAGAAAGCAATATTCATGACTATTTCCACTGATACACAAATCATGTTGCCCTACAATGAATGGAACAGATAAGGAAACATTCACATCATGGCACAGACTACTTCTAATCATGAGGCACCCAGCTAGCACTAGCCAGCGCAATCTAGGATGTGTAAGAACGTGTTTCTGCTCCACTGCATATATACATGCCACCTGGGAAGAGGGAGACTCATTTCAGCTGAATCATTCTCCTGAACCTTACCTCCACATGTGAAAATGTGCAGTGGTAGCATTTTTTGTTATGCTCATTATTGCCTCAGGGCTTTAAGTGATAACATGATTGCCAAGCAACCTACAAGTTCTTCCACCAATGGCACACATAGTGAAGCAAAGCACTATTGCTTCATTAAACCTCTGGTCATGATGCTTGACTCAAGCCAAGGAACATATCACTGCAGCCCATCATGAAATGCAATGAAATTTGACAGCATATAAAAATTTCTGAACATTCTTCTCTGTTGGCTGACACTTCCCTGATCAGAGAATAGCCTCTGGAACCCACACTGTCTTTAAACCTCCTAGATACTCTGTTAACCACCCAATTTTGATTTACCTATCTATCTATTCTCTATCTACTTTGTTAAAACAGCATTTTAGATGAAGTGATACATTACAAGGATGCCACTAACACCCAGCAGGTGTTCATATCTACCTCTGCCGAGTTCAAGATTTCAGCCAAAAGAGAGACTCTTGCATTAGCTGATGCCACCCCAACCACCTTCTCAGTAATTCATCATTGTTTATTCTTGTTTACCATATGTATACCATATGTTTTCAACATAATTTAGATAAGTTATAGATGTTATAATATCAATACATGCTGTCTCTGAATATTGGGGTGTTTTTCCAGCAGACAAAACATTTCTCTTATGTAAAACAAAACGTTATGTAATTACAATAAAACAGCCAAAAAATAAGTGGTATAAGCTTCATCTTACCAAGGGCCAAATAAATGAACTTCAAGTGAGATCATATTACTAAGCAGCAAGTGTTACTCTGACTAAAGTTGCTGTGCCTCACCAGGTGGCACTTCACTTTATATCAGCCCCAACCTACCTACTACTGATGCCTTATATACAAATAACCTCAGTTGATATATCTCCACTGATTTTCAAGATATGTATATATTTTCCTAAAGATACTTATTATTAGGTCTTAGGTGGAACTTATAGATATCTATTAGTATTCAGTAGTAGTCATTGATTAGGAATATCCAATTTATATCAGGAAAGCTAGAGAAATATGATGTGGAGCATTGTTTATAATCAAACAAGAAGAGATAATGACTGTGGAAGGGTTATGATGATACGGATAGGAGTCCCTACATGGAATGGGTATCAGAGATATAGACAGAAAGACAGAGTAAATGAAACCATTCTAGGAATCTATATAATCAATGAAGTATCACCTAACTTCCTATGAGAACCAAATGTACAATATTCTCGATATTACAAGAAATATTAATGCTAAAATGTTATGCGAATTCAGATGCTGGGAAGTCTGTTCACGCTGTGTAACCTATTCACTGAATATATTTCCTTCCCTTAGCTGCATATGTCAATTTGATAGAAGGAAGACCATGGCGAGGTCTGAGCTATATGTCTCAGTCTTACGGAAAAGGAAAGTTTTTATTCGTTTTCTTAATTTCTACACGACTTACTTTTGTGTCACAATTCCCCTAATCAAAACAAGTCCTTCCATCAGTTTTCACTAGGGAAATTTAAGCTTTTTCCGTGGTGCCTCTAAACTGATATTTCCCCCTATCAATTGGTGAAGTGACTGCATACTGAACTGTTCTGGGCATTGCAGGCAGCTCCCCCTGCCCATGTTACTAACAGTGAAAACTTTCAAACAAAATAATCGCAGATCTTTGTTTTCCTCTTTCCTAAACAAAACATTTTCTCACCATCATTTGAAGACTTTTAAGGTCCATGGATGGTAACCCGTACTTGGCATCGCCATCCCATACATGCAGCTCCATAATGACTTAAGTGATGGATCATTCATCAGTCTCGCGAAGACCCGGTCAGTACAAACAAGTTCTCCATAGAAGCAGCTCACACTAATGACAGGTTACGTAGTAGATCCTACCTTAAATCTTTAAAACAATTTCATATAAAGCCAAAAACTTTTAAAGATTTACAAAGTCTCACTTACATCTTTACTTTACACGTTTGATCTAATGAAGTTAATGATATATGTTTGCTAGCAGAATACATGAAAATCAATTTTATGTAAGTCTTATTTAAGTTCGGAGAAAACAGCTGAAAGGCAGACGACATACATGATCCTTCCACCTACAATAAAAAAAAAGACAATAAAGGTGGATAAAACTGTGACAATACTTTAGTAACGATTAATTACGGCAATAATAATGATAATAATAATCAATAATTGATAATAATAATAATAATGGAAATTATATTTTCTATCAATCACGACAATAATAAGTCTCCCTTTAAGATGTTGATTAAGTATCCAGGTCACACATGATTTTTAAGAATTAGAAATACCGCCATGAATTTCTGGGTTTTCGTATGCCACTGTATGATCATAATGAAAACAAGCCGAGAGAGAGAGAGAGAGAGAGAGAGAGAGAGAGAGAGAGAGAGAGAGAGAGAGAGAGAGAGAGAGAGAGAGAGAGAGAGAGAATGAAATCTACGTCGCATAGCAACCACTGTAATCTTGGGTCACCAGCAAATCAAATTAGCAAAAAAACAAGCTCAAATTACTGTTATCTTTTATCTATTGGCAATGATAGTCAACATGAAAATCTCGAAAAATACCTGATTTTATTCTGATCTTATTGATCTTTGCACTGCCCATATCAAAGGTGGGATAACATGGTCCACAAAAAATGTGGACGTAGCTTAACCAAACTCTAATGAGATATTCAAAATATGAGGAACACAATGTACCAGCACTTGGCAAACGGTCATTTTCCAACCAAAATGACAGATCAGAGAAATAGAGAACTGTCTTTTGTTTAAGGAAATTGCACACAAGTAACTTAAGAGTAAGCAAGGGAATATCAGGAGTAAGAGGGTGGCGAAGAGAGGACTTTGCTTCTCACCCCTTTGAGGAATAGTATAAAATGAACTTGATCATAATTATGGTTTACAATATTTTCATAAGTATTCTCAATCCTTACAGTCCCTCGAAAGGAAATATAAATGCATCTTAGTGACACCCTGGGATAGAGGAAAAAGAATACTTCCCACGTATTCCCTGCGTCGCGTAGACGGCGACTAAAAGGGGGAGGGAGCTAGGGGCTGGAAATCCTCCCCTCTCGTTTTTTTTTTTTAATTATTATTTTCCGAAAGAAGGAACAGAGAAGGGGGCCAGGTGAGGATATTCCCTCAAAGGCCCAGTCCTCTGTTCTTAACGCTACCTCGCTAACGCGGGAAATCGCGAATAGTATGAAAGAAAAGAGGAAAGATCAGTGACACGAGCTGCCAATGGAACAAACAGGTTTCACCCCTTCCCTACAAAACTGACAAATGTTTATAATTGTAAAATCTTTTTTATCGATCCATAAAAGTATGTTAACTTGTTTTACTCAACATAACTCCTTTGATAACAGCAATCAGTTGTTCTATGTTATCAATATAATAAAACTATTTTCATTAAAAAAAAAAAACGTCGCCATACTCATAATAGCCTTTACACCCTTGCAACAGCTTCGTTGAGATTGACGAGAATTTGACAAATGATAATGATTAAAATTAACACAAAAAAAAAAAAGGCCAAGTTCTCTAAATCACCGGTTGCTGTTACATTCTCTCACTTTCAGCTGTACATCATTATCTTGGGAAGTTTGTAATTTGCACCCATTCCCCTGGAATGAGTCCTGGTTATGCCCCTCTCTCGCGCAATTTACTGGTACACATCTCTATAGGATAACTAAAAGACTTTTACCTCTAAATACAATAGTATAATGAGTGCATATATTGCAGAAAACAGCGAAAAAATCTGAGCAGTCTATAGAGTTCTATACGAATGCTTACAGCTAGCGATTTATTATTTAGTTATGTGGTCCATTAACTACAGAAAACGTTCAGTTGGTACAGGCAAAACCAGTTTCACCACTCAATAAACAATTCTAAGTATTATTTGAAAATGTTCATATCTGACACATCTGCAGCCGTCTTTGATGAGAAAATCAACATGTACAATGAGGATTAAGCACTTGGTGTCATTTGTTCTTAAGCTACAGGAGGGATATTAACCTGGCAGTTGGTCCAGAAGTTCTGACTGCTTCTCCAGACTAGCAATGGCAATGTTCCATGTGACACCTACCAAGGGTAAACACTGATGAAGCACCACAGGAACCTTTTTTTTTTCCTAGTTCAAACATCAGAAATTACATGGTGGAGTTCTACTGATGGAAGAGGTATCTTAAAGGCTTCTTGAGTCTGGAGTCACATGGGCAAGATTTTTGGCACCAGACTAGTGCACTTATTGTCTTGAGCCAAGTAAAATGCATGACTCATTTACCATTGGTGCTGTCTTTGTATAGAAGGAGGCCATGGGAAAGTGTCCCACTTGGATATTCTAGGCATCTTTGAATGGTGAAGATGGGAAGGAAAGACTTCCATCACAAAGTTCAAAGGTGGCTGGCTTTAATCTTATATCTACACTGAGTGACCCAGATGAGGTTAGGCAAGCCATGAGGGTAGGAAGCTGCCATGCTCAATGACAAGAGTATCCTCTCAAAATTAGGACAGGCACTGTACTTGTTAGGCGAGGCATTAACATTCAAGCAGCTGGAGTTGCTGATTCATATGACACTATGTAAATCTCCTTTCCCATTCTTTTAGGTAAAATCTTGGAGTTCGATGAGGTAGTTCTACTAGAGAGGCAGTCGCTGTACGGACCTTTATGATGCAGCTGCAAGAAAGGTGGTGTGCTATATTCCTGAGGTATTGCAGCAGCAGCACAGGAAATTATATACCAAAGTCCCATGGCTTTGCCACTAGGAAAGACATATAAGAGGTTGTCACATCTGGAATGTATGCCAAGCTCCTGTAAGAACTGCAACAGAGGGTGGCAATGATGATGCCCCATGAGGCCTTTGCCAGCAGATGGAAACAGGATCATGTGGAGGCTCCTGGAGTAACTGGCTGGACCTATGGGATGCCACTGGGCAGAGGGTGCGAGGAGGCTTAAGACAGCAGGGGTTAAGGAAGGTTGATAATTAGCGCTGTATGACTGTACCTGAAAGTCTCTTTATGCAAACTCTGGGGGATACTAATTTAGCAGTGTCTATGTGAGTGTTATGTTTTGTGATGGAATGCAAACATGAGTAACCACAACCACAACATAGTGTAACAACAATAACCCAGTGCTTTATTGGATAATGTACAGAGATGATATAGCCCAAGATTTCATATGCCCTGGTTCAGTCCATCTATATCACATTGCCCATTGTACACCAAATTGCTTTGATTCACTGTTTCAGGCACACCTAACACCTCACCACAGTTCAGCCCTTGAAAACTCAAAACCTTTACCACTCTCCCCTTCCATTTGCAATTTGTTCTCCCTTTTCTTCTTGTCCCCTCCACTTATGACTAATATACATGTGGCATTCCTTTCTCGACACGACATCACCCATCAAAAGACTATAAACCCCATTTCAACATGCTGATAATGGATAACCAGGGAATGTGAAGCAGCTGTTAAAAACCATTAAGGAGCCTAACTGTGGAGAGTAGACCATAGTTTTGTTGCACCTCTTATGAGCTAGCCAATGGATGTGAGTGGGTGGGAGCCTTTCTTCATCTGTTTCTCCATACCAGTGTACACCTAGCATCACTTCACAAGGCAATGAACTTGGGGATCATGGAAATAAACCATAGGCTTGCAAGTATCTTAGGAATGGTCATCGGTAGTAAGTGCTATGGAGTTGCCAAGTTCTCACTGTCTCTATAAAAGCTGGTGGTAGATTTCTTTCCAGGGGGAACACAAGATCCTCATAAAGTCAAGCAACCATACATGAAAGCTAGCCATTTTCAATACAAACAGGCAGAAAACTTGAAATGGACAATCAAGTCCATGGTCTTTAACTAAAAAAAATGCATATATTTGTCTGTCTGTCTATCCATATCGCTGATATCCGTTCCCATGTGGAACTCCCTAAAGGGGGTGGCCATGGCAAAAGAGTTTCCCTTTAAGGGATAAAGCAGGGTAAAGTACCATCAAAAAAAAAAAAAAAAAAATCTGATAATGAAATATTGCTAACCAGTCTACTGTTCAGTCTGTTAGTTGCAGAAAAGAAATACTTGTAAACTTCTATTGTACATTTTGGATAGCATGGCAATTGTAATTTCCATTGAACAAATCTCCTGTCTCCCAAGCTTTCCAGCTTAAGTTTTTCTAATTTCACTTCCCTGATGACAGAAATCAATGGTTTCACAGTTTGTGGGAATTCCTTGTTCCAAGAATTAAGTTCTGCATATCAAACTGTTATGGATGACCATGGCTCAAAGGGTGATATTCTTAAATATTTTCAATTGGAAAAATCATTTAATTTTATTTTTTTCATTCTATCATTACAGACAGGATTATACAAGAAAAACTTCATATGAAACACAAAACAATACAAGATCTTGTAAAGCATTATCAATACTGCATTTTACAAGAGCCAATGACTAAGTGGAAAACATTACTCACAAATTTTGAATTTGAATTTCACTTTATTTACCCTTAAACTTGTCTTACTCACCTGACAAAATACTAAAATTCGAGGTGTCCAAGAAAATTGTTAGTTGCTTTTGCTGTACCATAACGTTACACATCACCTGCCCTTCTCCTTGACTGCATGTACAGCATAATTTATTGATGTATTTGACATCCAAAACCATTTATTTACCAGAGCATTGTATGACATCCCATGTACCATTCGAGTTACAAGTCCACCTATAAAAATGAAGTAACAAATTAGTTTTCATTATCAACAAAGTTTTCCTTTTCAAACTGCAAAATGAAAAAAAGCATGATGCCCTTACTAGATTAGGACCTAGCACTTAAAACATAAGAGAACAATATTATAATTCTTTTATGAACATTTGCCTTAAGAGAAGCAACCAGAACTGATGACCCCAAATATAAGAAAAAGAAGTTTTTGTATGTTCACAAATATACTCCAGTTACACATAGGATAACATAATTTCTAGTTCCCCAACAAAGATTTAATTCAAGTGCTAACTGGGTGAAGGAGTTAATGACAAATTAAGATTCACAAATGTATTTTCCTCACCAAGTATAATCTATGTAAGTGGACACAAATAGGATTTAATCAACTAAAATACTGATATCAGCTAAATCACTTCATTCAATAATGAAAAACATACTTATTGTGCTAACTTTTCTCAAGCATAAAAAGAAGCTCTTGACGAGGAATAAACTTGTTCCAGTCATGGGTTCCACGGTGGAAGCAGGCGCAGGGCATACTCAGCAATGGCAATAGCTCCCACCCATGAGAAGGTAGTCTTGTTGATAGTTGTTATGAAAAAAGAACCACCTGGCTATGGGAGATAACCCAGCTGATAACTGTCATGCTGCATTTCTGCAAGCAAGTCAAATCAAGTACAGGAAAGCACATTTCAAAGACAGTTTATAAAATCATTCACACAAGCAAGTCAGATCAAGTACAGTAAAGCACATTTCAGACAATTTAGAAAATCATTTAAAGAACATAATTTTACTCAGCTCAAATTATCTCTTTCATTTCTTAAGAATCTTGGACATGGATTACTTTATCATTCAAATATTCCCTTACATCTGGCAAATATTGCTAATTCACATAATTCTACCTCTTAAGGTACCTTAATTGTGCTCATTCCAACTTCATTACTTTTTTCTTTCATACTATTCGCCATTTCCTGCGTCAGTGAGGTAGCGTTAAGAACAGAGGACCGAGCCTTTGAGGGATCATCCTCACCTGGCCCCCCTCTCTGTTCCTTCTTTTGGAAAATTAAAAAAAAAAAAGAGGAGAGGATTTCCAGCCCCCCGCTCCCTCCACTTTTAGTCGCCTTCTACGACACGCAGGGAATACATGGGAAGTATTCTTTCTCCCCTATCCCTTAACCCTTTCAGTGCTACATGTAGTGTGCTGCCCCGAGCCAGATTTTTGGCTTGATAAACTACATGGTTCATAAGGTTATTTAATGTATGTATGATTCATGGTGAGGTGCCTGAGGATTGGAGGAATGCTTGCATAGTGCTATTGTACAAAGGCAAAGGGGATAAAAGTGAGTGCTCAAATTACAGAGGTATACGTTTGTTGAGTATTCCTGGGAAATTATATGAGAGAGTATTGATTGAGAGGGTGAATGTATGTACAGAGCATCAGATTGGGGAAGAGAAGTGTGGTTTCAGAAGTGGTAGAGGATGTGTGGATCAGGTGTTTGCTTTGAAGAATGTATGTGAGAAATACTTAGAAAAGCAAATGGATTTGTATATAGCATTTATGGATCTGGAGAAGGCATATGATAGAGTTGATAGAGATGCTCTGTGGAAGGTATTAAGAATATATGGTGCGGGAGGCAAGTTGTTAGAAGCAGTGAAAAGTTTTTATCGTGGATGTAAGGCATGTGTACGTGTAGGAAGAGAGGAGAGTGATTGGTTCTCAGTGAATGTTGGTTTGCAGGAGGGGTGTGTGATGTCTCCATGGTTGTTTAATTTGTTTATGGATGGGGTTGTTAGGGAGGTGAATGCAAGAGTTTTGGAAAGAGGGGCAAGCATGCAGTCTGTTATGGATGAGAGAGCTTGGGAAGTGAGTTAGTTGTTGTTCGCTGATGATACAGCACTGGTGGCAGATTCATGTGAGTAACTGCAGAAGCTAGTGACTGAGTTTGGTAAAGTGTGTGAAAGAAGAAAGCTGAGAGTAAATGTGAATAAGAGCAAGGTTATTAGGTACAGTAGGGTTGAGGGACAACTCAACTGGGAGGTAAGTTTGAATGGAGAAAAACTGGAGGAAGTGAAGTGTTTTAGATATCTGGGAGTGGATTTGGCAGTGGATGGAACCATGGAAGCGGAATTGAATGATAGGGTGGGGGAGGGGGCGAAAGTTCTGGGAGCAGTGAAGAATGTGTGGAAGTCGAGGACATTATCTCGGAAAGCAAAAATGGGTATGTTTGAAGGAATAGTGGTTCCAACAATGTTATATGGTTGCGAAGCGTGGGCTATAGAGTTGTGCAGAGGATGGTGAATGTGCTGGAAATGAGATGTTTGAGGACAATATGTGGTGTGAGGTGGTTTGATCGAGTAATTAATAATAGGGTAAGAGAAATGTGAGGTAATAAAAAGAGTGTGGTTGAGAGAACAGAGGAGGGTATTTTGAAATGGTTTGGTCACATGGAGAGTATGAGTGAGGAAAGATTGACCAAGAGGATATATGTGTCAGAGGTGGAGGGAACGAGGTGAAGCGGGAGACCAAACTGGAGGTGGAAAGATGGAGTGAAAAAGATTTTGAGTGATCGGGGCCTGAACATGCAGGAGAGTGAAAGGCGTGCAAGGAATAGAGTGAATTGGAACGATGTGGTATACCGGGGTTGACATGCTGTCAATGGATTGAACCAGGGCATGTGAAGCGTCTGGGGTAAACCATGAAAAGTTTTGTGGGGCCTGGATTTGGAAAGGGAGCTGTGGTTTCAGTGCATTATTACATGATAGCTAGAGAGTGAGTGTAAACGAATGTGGCCTTTGTTGTCTTTTCCTAGCACTACCTTGCGCACATGCTGGGGGAGGGGGTTGTTATTTCATGTGTGGCAGGGTGGCGATGGGAATGAATAAAGGCAGACAGTATGAGTTATGTACATGTGTATATATGTATATGTCTGTGTGTGCATGTATATGTATACGTTGAGATGTATAGGTATGTATATTTGCGTGCGTGGACATGTAAGTATATACATGTGTACGTGGGTGGGTTTGGCCATTCTTTTGTCTGTTTCCTTGTGCTACCTCGCTAACGCAGGAGACAGCGACAAAGTAAAATAAATAAATAAAATATCAATGAAAATAAATAAACTACATGGTAAATTATGATGTGCTTTTGAACAAACAAATAAATTGTAGTCATGAATTATTAATAAAAATCTAATAAAATACTAGAAAAGAATGAACAAGTAAGAAAGACTGAAACTACATACACTAACTTACTTTGAATGTGGGAAAAGGGAAAAATGATAAAGATAAACAAATAGATAGATCAAATTTTGAGCTAAATACGAGGAAAATATCAGCACTATTTGTTCGCTAACCTTTATAATATTTGCACAGGTGTTAATAAAGAGATCAATGGCATCAACATGTTCCAGGACCTCTGAAGCAATCACTGCATCATACTTTTCATCAATTATCTCTGCATGGTCTTCTATTGTGCCATACACATACCTGTGAGCCATGGAAGAACAAGAAGATAAATAAGAAAACAAAATAAACTTCTGAAATAATTAAACCCTTTACAATGGCAACATATGCAGGCAGACCATATAATCCTCTGAAAAACTGCATAACTATCCACTGTAGTCACTGATGGGCAACTGAGACCTTCAGGTAGCTCCAACAATAACTCATACTTTTTTGGGATGTCACCAGTGGCCCACTTACAGCATGTGCAAAACTCAACTTAGGCAGGAAATCATGTGCCTTAACTGAGGACAGTTTATCCTAATACACTTTCCTCCATGAAGAACAATTGTACCGTCTTACACTTGTCTCAATCATGGGCAATAGCAATGAAAGGTTAAAAAATTAGAATACACGAGCGAGTGGGGATGAGGTCAATGGAAGTTAAAGCACAATGTGCTAAGTGACAGAGATGCATAATGGAGGTAGTTGAATATGAATGTGTTAAGAGGATGCATAAGATTGTGCTATGGAATTGAGCACAAAAAATGATAATGCATTAAGGTAAACAGAAAACATGCATTAAAGAATGGTGGAAAAGTGGTCTGTATGTTGGGATACCAGAATAGGGCAACTGAAGTAAATGAAATGTGGGAAGAGGAAGGCATTTAATGATGAAGTGTGAGTGAGTGTTGCTCATTCTGACAAATGGGTAGTAAGGTAGCAATGAGACACAAGCTGCTAATGAGGATTTCATCCTCAGCTTTTCAACAGCTGTCTTTCTCGGTAAAATATTCTCCAGAGGAAGACAACTGAGGAAAACTGATAATTAAATCCTGATTAGCAGCTCACGTCTCATTGCTTCCATACTACCAGGGTGAGTGAGGTGCATGTGGTGTGAAAAGTTGAAAGGGGATAATGAAAAAAGAATAATGAGTGGTATGTGGAATTTAAATAACTGGAGGAGAAAAGATAAATGTATGGACAGAATCTGGAAGAAGGAGAGCAAATGATATAAAGGAGTTAAAGAGAAATATTTAGGTCAAGAAAAATTTTCAAGAGCTAGAAAAGAGTGCAGGTGAGAAAGGTGTGTGTGTGTGTGTGTGTGTGTGTGTGTGTGTGTGTGTGTGTGTGTGTGTGTGTGTGTGTGAACACTTCCATACCTTCAGCAAAGACCTTTATGCTATATTCAAAAAGAAACACCACACCAGGAGACGTAACTGCCATTCCAACTAGTCAAAAATTGTATCTCACAAAGACATCCAATAAACCTTCACAAAGTGCCATATTTGAAGGGAAATTGTTGGAAGAAAGATGATAGTGAAATATTATACTCATTATATTCAACTCACTTTACATTTTGTTGAACTCTTGGGTCGTGGTCAGCATGCATGATGGCAACAGAGATGTTTTCTTCAGCAGCATCTAAGCCAACCACTTTTGCTCCTAATCTGGCTAATGGCTGCAAATAAACGTCATAGAAAGACACATGTAATACTATGAAATGTGTGGCAGAATTAATAATGAATTCATTACAAACAGCTGGCAGTTCAATATCCAGGAACTTATGAAATAATATATCTATAAAATATCTTTATAAATATCATCAATCATATACAGTATTAACCAAAGTAAAGAATTCTTTTTCTAACAAGGTCTACTATTGGTAACATCCTACATACTTATAAAGGTTCTCTACCCAACCTCCTCTCATAGCTTTCATAGTTATTTCAGACCACACACAGTATTTTATCCTGTGCTTCTCCCAAACGTCATGTATCCCATCATCCTTCCCTATAGCAAGTATCTATCTTCTTTCACTGTGCATCACCTGACCCCAAATCATTTCTCCATCACATCTTCCTTTACCCCAAAAACTGTTTCTTCTGTCTATCTATCAAAAGTTACCTTACCTCACACAGTATCCCTCCACCACACCCTACATCAAGAATCTTCAATCCTGTCAGTGCCTGGGGGCCATCTACGTACTGAGGCTTAGCTAAGTGAGACTGAATCAAAAAAGTTACCTTACCTCACACAGTATCCCTCCGCCACACCCTACATCAAGAATCTTCAATCCTGTCAGTGGCTGGGGGCCATCTGCGTACTGAGGCTTAGCTAAGTGTGACTGAATCAAACCTTCTCGAATCATAGATACCCTGAAATGTGAAATGCCCACATTATCATGCAGAGTTGAAGCAATCTTTGAGAAGCAAAATTTAAGACAAAACTGATACATCAAAATTACAGAAACATAAAACCAGTAAAAAATATAAACTTTATCATCCAGATGTCTTACATAAAATATCTTCACAGATATGCACTGTACTACAGTGCATTAAACTAGGTAATTTACTTCTACAGTACAGCTCACAAATACTTCAATCTGTACCGTAATCTATTAAGAGAATGTAAGGGTTTACAGTCCCCATGTAGATCCCACCATGAGTCTGCCATTGCTCGAAACTTTGCTACTTCCTCCTCAATGTATGTAGATCCTATGTCATTACTAGTGCTGCCAGAACTACCTGGTTCTGAGCTACTTGAATCACTACCTTCATCTTGAGCATTATCAGAGGCAAAATTTGCAGAATTTCCGATTGGTATATTTGTAATGTTGGCATCAATGGGAGGCCTTCCCTCAACAGCAGTGCTGCAAGTAGTTAACATTAAATGACCTTTGACATCGTAGCAGATCAATAATAAATTATAATAATCTTTATAATACTACTTTGTACAACAAGCAAAAAATTCTATACTACCAATTGTTTCCAAAAATTACATATACTGGCAAGGACATATTTCTTTTAAAATGCACACATAGCAGGTACTTGTAAAAAATTCAACTGAAATGCAAAGGTTATAGTTTCAACTTATCAACTAAATATAATATAAAAATTTCATCAGGTATAACACATTTCCAGAAGCCAACAATATTGTATTCAATTTCAGAGCAATATCCTGAGTCACTATTCTCATGATTTCACACAATATATGAAACTTACCCATATGGGGACAGAGATTTAGAAAAGGTGACAGCAGCCAGCATCTTATGTAGGCCCCTCATAGTGCTAAAAGTACATACTTGTCTCAGCATCATCACTAATCCCAAGGCAGGTATCAAAACAAATTATCTGAAAAATGTAACAAAGCTCATTTCCCATAACAATGTACTATGTTTATACTGCAGTGTACTGAATTTTTAAGTAAAATCATCACAACATGTCTGTATTCATTGTATGGATAAATTCCAACCACAGAGCTCAAAATCTAAAAGAATAACAATGCTAGGCAATTAATGCAGTATCTTAGCACTCACTGACACACACAAACAAACACAAACAAAGCTAAAAGTTCACCTTATACAATGTCAAAACTAGGTGCCATCATAATAAGAAGGGATATATTCTGTGGTTTCAGAATCAGAGGTGATCAGTCACTCAGTAATGAGCATACACAATAAAATTTTTACTATTGTGATTACATCTATTCAACCATCAAATACAAAAGGCTACCAATAATCCTGATACAGTACATTCAAACAACTGATATTCTATTTATCTATATCTGTAATATATGTTCCCAACACAAACTCCCTTATGGAGGCACAGCAACAAAGTCTCCATAACTAGTGAACTCCACTGTCACTTCTTAGCCTTTAGTGCCTCATATTGATGCAGTGCTTGCAGAGGCTCCTATGTAATGCTCCTACCTACTACCACTACCTAATGTCTCTACCTAATGCTCCTGCCTAAATGTTCCTATCTACTGCTCCTACCATTTTGCCGAGGCAAGACTCGCACATGGTGCTCACGGCAGGAAAATCTAGTTATGAAGAATGGGCCGTTAAGTGTATTCAAGTGTATTCTTATTAGATATAATAAGAAAAGATTGTGCGTTTCTGGGTAGAATGCCAGTAGCCCACATGTGGGTGATGCAGAGACAGTTACCTGGGTCAGAGGAGTGCAACGTGACAACCACTAAAGTGTTGGCTCACTATGCAGCCATCACTAACCCTCTCGATACCCAGTTGGGTAGTATAGGTAATATACTTCTCTGGTCATTGGCTGCCTACCAACTATTACCTACCACAACAGATATGAATTTATCAGACTTAGAGAGGTTAGGGAGAGTGAGAGGATTAGGGAAAATGATTTGGTAAACAGAGAAGAGGTAGTAAAAGCTTTGCAGAAGATGAAAGCCGGCAAGGCAGCAGGTTTGGATGGTATTGCAGTGGAATTTATTAAAAAAGGGGGTGACTGTATTGTTGACTGGTTGGTAAGGTTATTTAATGTATGTATGATTCATGGTGAGGTGCCTGAGAATTGGCGGAATGCTTGCATAGTGCCATTGAACAAAGGCAAAGGGGATAAGAGTGAGTGCTCAAATTACAGAGGTATAAGTTTGATGAGTATTCCTGGGAAATTATATGGAAGGGTATTGATTGAGAGGGTGAAGGTATGTACAGAGCATCAGATTGGGGAAGAGCAGTGTGGTTTCAGAAGTGGTAGAGGATGTGTGGATCAGGTGTTTGCTTTGAAGAATGTATGTGAGAAATACTTAGAAAAGCAAATGGATTTGTATGTAGCATTTATGGATCTGGAGAAGGCATATGATAGAGTTGATAGAGATGCTCTGTGGAAGGTACTAAGAATATATGGTGTGGGAGGCAAGTTGTCAGAAGCAGTGAAAAGTTTTTATCGAGGATGTAAGGCATGTGTACGTGTAGGAAGAGAGGAAAGTGATTGGTTCTCAGTGAATGTAGGTTTGTGGCAGGGGTGTGTGATGTCTCCATGGTTGTTTAATTTGTTTATGGATGGGGTTGTTAGGGAGGTGAATGCAAGAGTTTTGGAAAGAGGGGCAAGTATGCAGTCTGTTGTGGATGAGAGAGCTTGGGAAGTGAGTCAGTTGTTGTTCGCTGATGATACAGCGCTGGTGGCTGATTCATGTAAGAAACTGCAGAAGCTGGTGACTGAGTTTGGTAAAGTGTGTGAAAGAAGAAAGTTAAGAGTAAATGTGAATAAGGGCAAGGTTATTAGGTACAGTAGGGTTGAGGGTCAAGTCAATTGGGAGGTAAGTTTGAATGGAGAAAAACTGGAGGAAGTAAAGTGTTTTAGATATCTGGGAGTGGATCTGGCAGCAGATGGAACCATGGAAGTGGAAGTGAATCATAGGGTGGGGGAGGGGGCAAAAATCCTGGGAGCCTTGAAGAATGTATGGAAGTCGAGAAAATTATCTCTGAAAGCAAAAATGGGTATGTTTGAAGGAATAGTGGTTCCAACAATGTTGTATGGTTGCGAGGCATGGGCTATGGATAGAGTTGTGCGCAGGAGGGTGGATGTGCTGGAAATGAGATGTTTGAGGACAATATGTGGTGTGAGGTGGTTTGATCGAGTAAATAATAATAGGGTAAGAGAGATGTGTGGAAATAAGAAGAGCGTGGTTGAGAGAGCAGAAGAGGGTGTTTTGAAATGGTTTGGTCACATGGAGAGAATGAGTGAGGAAAGATCGACCAAGAGGATATATGTGTCAGAGGTGGAGGGAACGAGGAGAAGTGGGAGACCAAACTGGAGGTGGAAAGATGGAGTGAGAAAGATTTTGAGTGATTGGGGCCTGAACATGCAGGAGGGTGAAAGGCGGGCAAGGAATAGAGTGAATTGGATCGATGTGGTATACCGGGGCTGACACGCTGTCAATGGATTGAATCAGGGCATGTCAAGCGTCTGGGGTAAACCATGGAAAGTTCTGTGGGGCCTGGATGTGGAAAGGGAGCTGTGGTTTTGGGCATTATTGCATGACAGCTAGAGACTGAGTGTGAATGAATGGGGCCTTTGTTGTCTTTTCCTAGTGCTACCTCGCACACATGAGGGGGAGGGGGATGTTATTCCATGTGTGACAAGGTGGCG
The DNA here is from genome assembly GCF_036320965.1 of Panulirus ornatus. Taxonomy (NCBI): domain Eukaryota; kingdom Metazoa; phylum Arthropoda; class Malacostraca; order Decapoda; family Palinuridae; genus Panulirus; species Panulirus ornatus. The sequence continues at coordinate 8,161,617 of NC_092246.1, read as the reverse complement.
ATGGGAATGAATAAAGGCAGACAGTGTGAACTGGGCGCATGTGTATATATGTATATGTCTGTGTGTGTATATATATGTGTACATTGAGATGTATGGGTATGTATATTTGCATGTGGGGACGTGTATGTATATACATGTGTATGGGGGTGGGTTGGGCCATCCCTTTCGTCTGTTTCCTTGCGCTACCTCGCAAACACAGGAGACAGTGACAAAGCAAAATAAAATAAATAAATAAATAAAAATAATAATAATAATAATAATAATAATAATAATACTAACAATAATGATAATAATAATAATAATAAAACTTTATATCTATGGCACCACACACACAAATATTTTGGTAAAAGAAAATAATTTACGTCTCGGGAACATAAGAAATTTGACTAAGTACACTAAAAGTTCATAAATGATAAAAATATACATTGTTTTCATTCACAAGTTAGCTTTGTTTCAAAGCCTTGTACTGTATATCATACCCGGATCCAGTGAATCATGTAAATGAAAGAAGTCATGATAAACACCAAATTTACAGCCTCATTGATTAGATTTCACAAAACAGATGTTTGCAAGTTTTATTACTTCATACATATACTAAAATGAAATTTATTTTTTGTAACCCGACACTTTCTTAAAATCACAGCCATACTCTCTTATCATATACTTGGTAATATACTCAACCCATGCCATAACCACAGCCTTCCTCAACATTTCTCAGAGGGGGTGCTTGGGTACTGAATCAATAAATTAGTTAGCAAAATGACCAATACATTACTTACCATCCTTCTTCTCCCAAAATCTGCTTGCATGTGGTTACACTACAAAATACATGCAGAAAACATCATTTAGATGGGAAACACGAACCTCTGCAATGGGAGCAAAGATTTTGGAAAGGCACTTTAAGTATCTGCAATCTACAATAAAGGAAAATAAAAAATATTCAACCTGACAGAATACTACAAGAAAGATAAGAAGAATAGATAAAAGGCTAACAGGAATAGGCTACTGTCTTTGAGAGGCTGCAGTAGGGTACAGTAATCTTAATAAATATGACAAGACGAGGCCAGGAATATGGTATTGTAATCTAAATAGATATGACAAAGCAGGAAAGGAGTGGGATACCAGAAAATGGAGAAGGAAAATGAGAATCTAGGTAAGCCTGGAAATTTATAAATAAAAAAAAAAGAAACAGGCAAAAGAAAAAAATGTACAACAAAGGAACATCCTTAACGATATTCCTGTGTATAAAAAAAAATATAACCTGCCTCTTACCTGCCTGTACAGGTCAGGAGGAATAGATTCTCAGAGGGAGTTATAACCTGACTCTTTCGTAAAGCAGAAGTGGATGTTCCACTTGCCTACCCCAAGTACAATAAAATACCCGAAGTTTAACTGAAATAGTATTTTGGGAAGCTTCTCCCCCGTCAGCATGGCTGGTATGGAACACTTTGGAAAGGAATTCACCATTTTCCTGCTCCTGACGTGAGTACAGCACCAGTGCGACATAAATGGAGTACAGTATTAGGGGAGGAATGAACAGATACTAGTTTCGTCTGATTCCATGCAAAAAATAAAGAGACAGCGATAAACTTAAACTCTTCCCTTACTAGTACATTATAAACGCTTTATCTAATATAAAACTACCATATTCTGCTTTTTCATAAACACGTCAAGAGACTATTTACCTCAGGCCAGACACAAGAGTTAGCGTTTCTGCCTGTTGTTTGTTTACATAATTTGTCCATTTTTTGTCTTTCATTTGCAGGGGTAACAACACTAATAGTCCCATATGCTGGAACTGGCTTTATTATTATTATTATCATAATTATTATTATTATTATTATTATTATTATTATTATTATTATTATTATTATTATCATTATTATTAGTATTACGTTAAAGGCTCATGACCATGGAAAATTATTTGGAAAAGATGACCATGGAAAATTATTTATCAAAAGGTAAGAAGTTGCAAGCAGCTTTTATGGATATGGAGAAAGCATATGACAAAGTCAAATGGAATGCTTTGTGGGATGTTTTAAGGATATATGGTATAGGGGGACAACTGTTGGATGGAGTGAAAGCTATAGAGGAGCAAATGCATATGTAAGTGTGGATGGAGAGCTGAGCAAAAGTTTTGGGATACATATAGGTATGAGGCAGGGCTGTGTTATGCCTCATTTACTTTTTAGTTATTTTTATTCTATATTTATTTTGCTTTGTCGCTGTCTCCTGCGTTAGCGAGGTAGCGCAAGGAAACAGACGAAAGAATGGCCCAACACACACACATACACATGTATCTTCATACACGTATATACTGTATATGGATGGAGTGATAAGAGAGATGAAGGCAAAACTAGGAAAAAGGGGTGCATAGATGGAGTGTTTGCGGATTATATTATGTTGTTTGCTGAGAGTGAAGAGGAATTGCGGAAGGTTGTCATTGTGTTTTATGGGGTGTGTGTAAGCATAGGTGATTGAAGGTAAATGCAAGTAAAAGTACAGTGATGGTGTTTGAAAAGAAACTGAGTGAAAGTATAGATTTTGTACATCCATATAGAGTGAAAGAAGAAAGTGTACTAAATTATGTTTTGGATATGAGGGGGAAAAAGAAGGGAAGAAGTGAGAGAATTTAAGCATCCAGGAGCTGTCATGGGTAAGAGTGGTGATATGGAAGGAGAGATAAAGGAAAGAGCAGTACAGGGTAGAAGAGTCATTGGATCCCTTAATAGAATAATGAAGGGTAAAAGTGTAAGTATGGAAGTGAAGAGAGGATTAAGGGACAGCATAGTGTCCCAACCCTGATCTATGCAGCTGGAACCTGGACATGGGATGAGTCACAGAGATCAAGAATCCTCGCTCTGGAAATGAGCTCTTTGAGAAGAGCATGTGGTGTGACTAGATGGAATGAAGAAAGAAATGAAAGGGTGTATGAGAGATGTGGTATGGCAGGGAGTGGTAGAAGGGGTGAAACGTAATACTCTGACGTGGATTGGGAATGTGGAAAGAATGCAAGACTGGAGGTTTACAAAGAAAGTGTACCACAGTACATTAAAGGGTTTGCTGTGAGTGGAAGACCACCTGTGACATGGGCAAATAGGGTAGAGGAATACTGGAGGGAGAGAAATGTGGAAGAATGTGTAAAATGGTGTATGAGAGGGAGGCACGTAAGGACAGGCATAAGTGGAGACTACTGCTGAGGCCACTCGTTGATGGGAGTTCCCGGAGGAACGGGTATCAGAGACATAGATAGATATCCATCTAGGTTTTCCAGTCCCCTTTAGTCACCTTCTACGGCACACAGAATATGGAGGTAGAGTTCTTTCTTCCCTGCTTCAGGGATATCTTTTAATAAGTTATTATTATTTTGCTTTGTCGTTGTCTCCCACGTTAGCGAGGTAGCGAAAGAAAGACGAAAGAATGGCCCAACCCACCCACATACACATGTATATACATACACGTCCACACACGCAGATATACATACCTATACATCTCAACGTATACATATATATACACACAGACATATACATAAATACACATGTACATAATTCATACTGTCTGCCTTTATTCATACCCATCACCACCCTGGCACATGAAATAACAACCCCTTCACCCGGCATGTGCGTGAGGTAGTGCTACGAAAAGACAACAAAGGCCACATTCGTTCACACTCAGTCTCTAGCTGTCATGAATAATGCACCGAAACCATAGCTCCTTCTCCACATCCAGGCCCCACAGAACTTTCCACGGTTTACCCTGGACGCTTTACATGCCCTGGTTCAATCCATTGACCACGTCGACCCCAGTATACGACATCGTTCCAGTTCACTCTATTCCTCGCACGCCTTTCACCCTCCTGCATGTTCAGGCCCTGATCACTCAAAATTTTTTTTCACTCCATCTTTCCACCTCCAATTTGGTCTCCCACTTCTTGTTCCCTCCACCTCTGACACATACATCCTCTTGGTCAATCTTTCCTCACTCATTCTCTCTATGTGACCAAACCATTTCAAAACACCCTCTTCTGCTCTCTCAACCACCCTCTTTTTATTACCACACATCTCTCTGACCCTGTTATTACTTACTCCATCAAACCATTTCACACCACATATTGTCCTCAAACATCTCATTTCCAGCACATCCACCCTCCTCCTCACAACTCTATCTATAGCCTACACCTTGCAACCGTATGAGATTGTTGGAACCCTTATTCCTTCAAACATACCCATTTTTGCTTTCCGAGATAATGTTTTCGACTTCCAAACATTCTTCGAGGCTCCCACAATTTTCACCCCCTCCCCACCCTATGATTCACTTCCGCTTCCATGGTTCCATCCACTGCCAAATCCACTCCCAGATATCTAAAACACTTTACTTCCTCCAGTTTTTCTCCATTCAAACTTACCTCCTAATTGACTTGTCCCTCAACCCTACTGTACCTAATAACCTTGCTCTTATTCACGTTTACTCTTAACTTTCTTCTTTCACACACTTTACCAAACTCAGTCACCAGCTTCTGCAGTTTCTCACATGAATCAGCCACCAGCGCTGTATCATCAGCGAACAACATCTGACTCACTTCCCAAGCTCTCTCATCCACAACAGACTTCATACTTGCCCCTCTTTCCAAAACTCTTGCATTCACCTCCCTAACAACCCCATCCATAAACAAATTAAACAACCATGGAGACATCGCACACCCCTGCCGCAAACCTACATTCACTGAGAACCAATCACTCTCCTCTCTTCCTACACGTACACATGCCTTACATCCTCGATAAAAACTTTTCACTGCTTCTAACAACTTGCTTCCCACACCATATATTCTTAATACCTTCCACAGAGCATCTCTATCAACTCTATCATATGCCTTCTCCAGATCCATAAATGCTACATACAAATCCATTTGCTTTTCTAAGTATTTCTCACATACATTCTTCAAAGCAAACACCTGATCCACACATCCTCTACCACTTCTGAAACCACACTGCTCTTCCCCAATCTGATGCTCTGTACATGCCTTCACCCTCTCAATCAATACCCTCCCATATAATTTCCCAGGAATACTCAACAAACTTATACCTCTTTAATTTGAGCACTCACTTTTATCCCCTTTGCCTTTGTACAATGGCACTATGCAAGCATTCCGCCAATCCTCAGGCACCTCACCACGAGTCATACATACATTAAATAATCTTACCAACCAGTCAACAATAGTCACCCCCTTTTTTAATAAATTCCACTGCAATACCATCCAAACCCACTGCCTTGCCGGCTTTCATCTTCCACAAAGCTTTTACTACCTCTTCTCTGTTTACCAAATCACTCTCCCTAACCCTCTCACTTTTCACACCACCTCGACCAAAACACCCTATATCTGCCACTCTATCATCAAACATTCAACAAACCTGCTACTATGGTATGTATAAAAGAAGAAATCATGAAAGAAAGCAGGAAATAAAATTAACAATGGAACTGATATTGATAATGAACCAAGTTATACTAAAGTAGAGAGTTTGGACATTAGTATTCTGTGCCATGATTTATCTGGTAAATGGATATGACCTGATATGGAGAGAAATATGGAAAGTAAAGTCGACCAATGTGCATGACAAAAATAATTTTCACTTCCTACCCAAACACAAATGATCATGGGAGAAACCAATTGCTTGCCTATCCTTACAGCTTATTATCAGTGTAACCTGTAGAACAAAGACCCCAACACAATGGATTTTTGATTTAATGAACAAATAATATTACAGTACATTAACAATAAATTAAAATATCATAAACTCTTCACCATGGGCATTTCATATCGCACGTTTTTTTGGTAGAGTGGGGTAGACTCGCTTTGTTTCTGTTTCAGTCTGCCTCAAGCTGTCGTGCGGTCAGGTTGTATATTAAGTGTTTCTGTTATCTAAGAATTGTAACTATTTATCAAATAATTTTGCAATCCTTATAATTCAAAACGGCATCGTGATTGTAAGAGGTGCAATGAAAGCAGGTAGTCCATCCTCACTTTATTAAAAAGAAGTAACCTTTCACAGGCGAGGGGTAGCATCACCTCTATATCAGTCTGACTCCTGCCTCCAACTGCCTGGTGAATGTTCCCACGCTGTTGTATTCCTGCCGCCCAACTATTGTACCACACACTAAACCCTAGTTAAAAAAAAAGTATGAACTTAAATGTGGCATAGAAATACGTTACATTTGATTATCGGACTTTTGGCATTAACGGACATCCTATCCACACCCCCATTAACCCGTTAAATTGAGGGATTACTGTAAAAAGATGTTTGCTTACCTTGCAGAGTGAGTGGGTTGGAACAATTCTCAATTAGCCGGAATCATGAATTATATGGCAGTAAAAGCCATATAGTAAAAGCTTTGCGGAAGATGAAAGCCGGCAAGGCAGCAGGTTTGGATGGTATTGCAGTGGAATTTATTAAGAAAGGGGGTGACTGTATTGTTGACTGGTTGGTAAGGTTATTTAATGTATGTATGACTCATGGTGAGGTGCCTGAGGATTGGCGGAATGCGTGCATAGTGCCATTGTACAAAGGCAAAGGGGATAAGAGTGAGTGCTCAAATTACAGAGGTATAAGTTTGTTGAGTATTCCTGGTAAATTATATGGGAGGGTATTGATTGAGAGGGTGAAGGCATGTACAGAGCATCAGATTGGGGAAGAGCAGTGCGGTTTCAGAAGTGGTAGAGGATGTGTGGATCAGGTGTTTGCTTTGAAGAATGTATGTGAGAAATACTTAGAAAAGCAAATGGATTTGTATGTAGCATTTATGGATCTGGAGAAGGCATATGATAGAGTTGATAGAGATGCTCTGTGGAAGGTATTAAGAATATATGGTGTGGGAGGCAAGTTGTTAGAAGCAGTGAAAAGTTTTTATCGAGGATGTAAGGCATGTGTACGTGTAGGAAGAGAGGAAAGTGATTGGTTCTCAGTGAATGTAGGTTTGCGGCAGGGGTGTGTGATGTCTCCATGGTTGTTTAATTTGTTTATGGATGGGGTTGTAAAGGAGGTAAATGCAAGAGTCCTGGAAAGAGGGGCAAGTATGAAGTCTGTTGGGGATGAGAGAGCTTGGGAAGTGAGTCAATTGTTGTTCGCTGATGATACAGCGCTGGTGGCTGATTCATGTGAGAAACTGCAGAAGCTGGTGACTGAGTTTGGTAAAGTGTGTGGAAGAAGAAAGTTGAGAGTAAATGTGAATAAGAGCAAGGTTATTAGGTACAGTAGGGGTGAGGGTCAAGTCAATTGGGAGGTGAGTTTGAATGGAGAAAAACTGGAGGAAGTGAAGTGTTTTAGATATCTGGGAGTGGATCTGTCAGCGGATGGAACCATGGAAGCGGAAGTGGATCATAGGGTGGGGGAGGGGGCGAAAATTTTGGGAGCCTTGAAAAATGTGTGGAAGTCGAGAACATTATCTCGGAAAGCAAAAATGGGTATGTTTGAGGGAATAGTGGTTCCAACAATGCTGTATGGTTGCGAGGCGTGGGCTATGGATAGAGATGTGCGCAGGAGGATGGATGTGCTGGAAATGAGATGTTTGAGGACAATGTGTGGTGTGAGGTGGTTTGATCGAGTAAGTAACGTAAGGGTAAGAGAGATGTGTGGAAATAAAAAGAGCGTGGTTGAGAGAGCAGAAGAGGGTGTTTTGAAATGGTTTGGGCACATGGAGAGAATGAGTGAGGAGAGATTGACCAAGAGGATATATGTGTCGGAGGTGGAGGGAACGAGGAGAAGAGGGAGACCAAATTGGAGGTGGAAAGATGGAGTGAAAAAGATTTTGTGTGATCGGGGCCTGAACATGCAGGAGGGTGAAAGGAGGGCAAGAAATAGAGTGAATTGGAGTCATGTGGTATACAGGGGTTGACGTGCTGTCAGTGGATTGAAGCAAGGCATGTGAAGCGTCTGGGGTAAACCATGGAAAGCTGTGTAGGTATGTATATTTGCGTGTGTGGACGTGTGTATGTACATGTGTATGGGGGGGGGGGGGGTTGGGCCATTTCTTTCGTCTGTTTCCTTGCGCTACCTCGCAAACGCGGGAGACAGCGACAAAGTATAAAAAAAAAAAAAAAAAAAAAAAAAAATTACATTTTGTGTTAGTGATTAGCAATCAGTTGATATTTGTTGAGGAGCAAGGCCTATATTATTCATCATGAGGTATTCATACACCAAAAAGGACGAAAGAGAATCTGGAATTCTGACAAAGAGCCTGTAGCTCCCTCCTTTGCTATCATGTTTAAATAGGAAAATACAATCAAATAAAGGAGTGGTTAAGTAACCTTATCACAAGTGGAACCAGTTATATAATACAGAAACAAGAAATCTTTAACAACTTTATTATTAATAATCTTGCATAATCATACACATTTTAGCATAGTCTTGACATGAAGCAGCCAGGAACCAATATCTATGCTAGTATTCAGGAAAAAAATTCAATAGAAATGATTGTTTTCTATGACTCCAGTTACATAACTGTTACAAAATCCTTCTGAAAAAAGTATAAAATTGGACTATCTTAGTGTAATTAGCAAATCTGTCTCAAGTATGATAAAATGCATCATGTTACTGGTTCATTAATAAAGGGCAGTTCAAGATGGTCATATTGCACATTCATATTTCAAAGCAGTAATCAAGTTATCCTAAAAATAGTTCTACCTTCAAAGGTCACTAAGGTCTACAGCATCTATCTTTTGCTCTAGTCCTCCATCTTCTGCTTTTTCATCAGCTTTCTCATCATCAGTCTTGTTCTCGTATGTCTGTCTTTCAATACTCAAAGTGCGCCAACTTGATGGTTCAGCTTTCCTTAATTTGATTTCTACTTTTGATGCTGCTAAACTTACACTGCTTTGGTCAACATCAATCAGCTGTGAACAAGAAAAATTTAAACACTTTAATATGCTATGTCCTCAACTGCAAAAATAATTCATAATTTACCTAGGTCAAGTATGTATCATTTTCCACAATGATTCTCTCTTTGAGCTAGGTTAAGCTACAAAACATTACCATAAGACAGTGGTATGTAAATGACTTGCACTTCAAGGTTCAATTAGTTGTTACTTTTGTCACAGTATGAATATAAAAAAGTCTCCATTTTTAAGTATAATAACCCTTCGTTATGATGTTCAGTATTTCATGTACAGAAGAAAAGATTATGGGTAATCACCTATTTTTACCTATTGTTGAGGCCACATCTTTTGAACATTCCCAATTATTGTGCAACCTTTTAACCTCTATGCTGTCTACATTTATCAAATCCTTTGTCAGTTTTTCCCATATATCCACAACTCACACTATAAGAGCCTCTCTTTTCAGCTTTTTTAATGTTTCTTACTATGTTTCATGTTGTCCTCTGATTGCATTTTTTTTTTAATACTTGTTCACCATTTCATACGTCAGCAAGGTAGCACTAGAACCAGATGAAGAAAGGCTACATTTGCTCAAATGTAGATATCATGGGCAATGCACTGAAACCACAGTCCCCTATCCACAATAAGGCCTTATAAACCTGTCTATGATTTCCCCCAGCCACTTTACACGCCCTGGCTCAGTCCACTGACAGCATGCCCTCTAATGTATACCACAACATTCAAATTCACTTTATCTCGTGCATGACTTTCATTATCCTGTATATTCAGGCCCCAAGCACTCAAAATATTTTTCACTTCATCCTTCCACCTCCAGTTTGATCTACCCATTCTCCTTGTCATATCCAAACATATTTCAAAGGACTGTTCATTGTCCACATTATCAATCTGGTTTAAAAACTTAGAGGTTGAGACGAGGTCAATCCTTACTATTATATCTTCCATGCCAAGCAAATGTAAGGTTTCTAGCACATGTGCTCTCATAAGCATAGCTGGCGGATGACTAACCATGGGGAAAAATTATTGTGCACTATCACCTAAGCCATCACCAAGGACCAGTGCATGGCCTTGAAATTGAGGTTCAAAACTTGGTGAGTAAATATTCTTCTAAAGACATTTCCCAGCTTGAGCAAATAACCATCTAGAGGCATTAAAGGGTTAAAGATCAATAATTTCTATATTCAGCTAGAAAACTTTCTTTACCAGTAATATAAAAACTTTAGTAAATTAGCCTACCTTTCCTTATTTCACATATATTGCATGCAAGGAATTTATATGCCACCCCTTTCCTTTCCCTCTACATTTGTAATACCTGACTATTTCCAGAAAACTGATCAAGTTCATTTTCTTTACCACATTACTGATCTATTCACAAGTAACAAGTGAACTCCTTGCACACACATTCTCATGCCCTATCTTACTTCCCACCATACCCAGTGCAAGTACTTCTGATTCATCCATTCAACTGATGCATCTCCATTCTCACTGAATGCATTCAATAAATATTTTGACATACCTGCTCTTTCCTTAGCTATTCCTCCAGTTTCTAAAAGCACAATATTTAGCTCTTTTCACTTTCAGTAACCAATACACTTACTTCTTTACAGCCACCTTGTCCATCTTTGCTTTCCAGTTCTGTAAGTTGATGACTTTCACTTAATTCTTGATATTTTCTCAAACAATCTCTTTGCATCTCTGTAACTTCTACATGCTAAATCATCCTCACCTCTATGGGTGTCTCCAATCATTTCACATCTTTCATACATTCCTTCCATTTCCAGAATAATAAAAACTTTAAAGCTTACCCCACAAAGTTCATTATCTAATGTAAATACCATTGCCTCTCCAAAGACAATATGCACATTAAGTCTGATGGGATTAGCTTCCACAAAGGTAGTTGCAGGATGTGAGAGCTTGGCATACACAGCAACATAAACGTGAGTGGCAGTTTGATGCCAATCATATCGGCAAGCAGCAATTCTCTTGGTGTCCTGAAAGTTAAGTTTTATTGTTTTATATTGATTACAGAGGTATTATCAACAGCCAAATGAAAAATTAATGTAACAACACAAACTTTTAATCAGTGACAGTGTTCACTTTCTTCCCATACATAAGGCAGCTCCCTAAAATGAAAAGTCACACATGCTAAGACTACAAATAAAACCTTTGACTTTGATAATTCCTATTTTGGTTAATGTCTCTAGCGTACCTATTCATTGTATGTCAACACCATTAACCAACATGTTAGAAGCTAATTCACTCCATTAACATGTTAATCAAATTCTTATTCAAGAAAAAATGAGCTGTTCGGTTAAATCGAAATTAGCAGCTTTCCCTAACAAATTAATCAAACATGATATCTGGTTATCAGCTTAATCAAGCATGCTATCTGATTATCAACCAAATAAGAATATCAAATAAGAATGGTATCTAGTTATCAGTCACAAATGACATGTGGCTATCAAATTAATCAAACATGGTACATTGCCATAAAGCCATTCAAGAATGATACATGGTGATCAATCATCAAGAATGGTATGCAGTTATCAAATGAATCATGCATGGTATCTGCTTATCACTTTAATGAAGCATGATATCTTATTAATCAACGAAGGCATATGTTTATCAAATTAATCTAAAGTGATATCTGGTTACCAACTTAAATGGAATTGTATTTGGGTAGAAATTTAAATTTTGTATATCACTTTCAAATTAATAAAGCATGGTAACAAATTGTTTACAAAGGTAATCAAGTATGGTATTTGGTTATCAAATCAATCCAGTGTGATACTGATACATGATTAAAAATCAATCAAGCACAATATTTTGTTCTAGTCACCCAAAAAAGTAACACTGGTTTATTCCTTCAGCTGATGAACCTTTCCTTCAGCTGCATTCATACTATAGCCCCACTTAATATCAGTTTCATACTCAACACTATCCTCCACCAGCTATTATTTCCAAGTCTGCTTTTCACTTAACTTTAGCCTTTTAACAAGTTTTCTAACTCACCACTTCAACTCAATCTCTTCACACCCAGGAGTCCCAAACCCCTTTGGCACAGTTTTAATTCTAGCGATGTCTTTCCAAGTAATGGCTAAACCAACCAGCATATACCTAAAGCTACTGCTCTGAAAGATACTCTTCATTCTGTAGTTGTTCAATTTTTTTTTTTCTGCACTTGTTCGCCATTTCCTGCATTAGCAAGACAGCACCAGGAACAGACTAAGAAAGGTCTCATTTACTCACACTCATTCTCTACCTATCATGTAATGCATGGAAACCATAGCTCCCATCCATGTAAGGCCCCATTAACCTTTCCATGGTTTCCCTTATCTGCTTCATATACCCTGATTCAGTCCATTGACAACTAGTCAACTCCTGTGCACCATACCATTCCAATTCACTCCACCCTGAACACACTGTTCACCCTCCTGCATGTTCAGGCTCTGATCATTCAGAATATTTTTCAATTCATCCCTCCATCTCTAATTTTGTCTCCTCTCATCCCTGTCCCCTCCACTTCAGACACATACAACTTACTTGCTAACCTCTCCTCACTCATTCTCTTTATATGTCCAAACCATTTCAGCACACCCTCTTCAACTCTTTCAACCATACGATTCTTATTACCACATCCTTTTATTACTTGCTAGATCAACCACCCCACACATACTGACCTTAAACATTTCATTTCTAAAATGTCCATCCTCCTCCAAACCAACCTACATAAAGCCCATGCCTTGCATCCATACAACATCACTGGGACTGCAATACCTTTAAAAATACCCATTTTCTCCCTTTCAGATACTGACCTTTCTTGCCACATTTCCTTAAGTTTCCAGAACCTTCAATCCCTCACCCACCTTATGACTCACTTCTGCCCCGCTGGTTCCATTTACTGCAACATCCACTTCCAGGTAGCTGCAACACTTAACTTACTCCAAATTTTCTCTATTTAAACTCATTCCCAAAGTAACCTGTCCCTTTGTTCTGCTAAACCTAATAACCATGCTTTTATGCACACATGAAAAGTCATCATTCCCATCTGCATGGATTCTAAAGACCAAGTTTAAACTGAAATGTAAACACAACAGATCAACAGACAGTGGAAACTATGAACCAAAGGAAAATAGACAGAGATGTCTGGGGATGTCATTCCCTTTTCTCCACTATGCGTAGGCCCAGTATAAGTAGTTTTTCTCTGGCATGTTTTAAAGTGTGTGCAAAAAACACTGTTCCCTTCCATATGTTTTCAAAGATAATACATGGCTAAGGTTTATTGTGGGTATACAAGTATATGACATTCACAGGGTGTAATCAACGAACATCTGGTTTCTGACATTTACGATTTAACAGTGTGAGCACCAGCAACCTATCTCAGTGTACCTTAGGTTATCTTGAGGGAAGGATTTACTTTCTTTGTAATTCCAGGCTGCCACTTTATTTAAGGAATTTTGCTTCTGGGTGCTGTATTTCTTCCCCTGTGCTTCAAAACCGGTGGCTCATACCTTCCCTCCAAGAAGGAGAAAGCCCAAATTCTTGCCCGGAAGCAAGAACATGTGGGTTCATGTGAGATTTCTAGGTGTACTGGGTACTCAGAATGCATGATCAGAAGGCTGCTTCCTGCAAAAACTCATCAGAACCTCACCTCATTGAGGAGATCAAGACCTTATGAGCCCAAAACATGGACTTCTAGCTAGAATACTTCAAAAACTTTGGCCATTCCATGCCAAGATATCTGCAGATGGTAATCAAGACAAAAGGAGATATGAGAAATCATTAAATTATAAGTGTGACATCACCTTTGAAAATGTACAGGGAAGAGGACAAGTTTTTTTGCAGGCATATTTTTTGACACCAGTTTAAGAAAATACAGGCTGGGTTTTGCTTATGCACAGTAAACACCAGGACGGGTTGAACTTGTTGCCCTACCTTTGATGCCTGGGTGAGACATCTCAGGCCCTTGTGATAATACTCATGATTTAAGGCTTCACAATTACCCCATCCCATTGAACACCACCAAAAGAGCCAATATTTTCTTCCTGTCAGTATATTCTAGTCAAATGCTCTTGTTTTATGCTATCCATCTATCTACCTATATATCTGATGCCTGTTCCCTCTGGGAACTCCCACTGAGGAATGGCCATTGCAAAAGTCTCAACTTATCCCTGTCCTCACATGCCTCCCTCGCATACACCATTCCACACATTCTTCCACCATTTCTCACCCTCCAGTACTCTTCCACTCTATTTGCCTATGTCACAGGTGGTCATACACTTTCCTTGTAAACTCTCACTCTTGCATTTTTTCCACATGCCCAAACCACCTCAAAGTATAAAATTTCTCCCACTATCACTTCACAATTCATTCCCTTTGCATTCCTTGTCATACCCACTCTCATACACTCTTCATTTCTTTCTTCATTCCATCTAGTAACACCACATGCTCTTTTCAAATAGCTCATTTTCAGAGCAGGGATTCTTGACCTCTGTGACTCATTCCATGTCCATGTTTTGGCTGCACAGGTCAGAGGTGGGAGGACTATGCTGTCCCTTAGGAGGTAGTAGTTGGTAGGCAGCCAATGACCAGGGAGGTATGTTACCATCTGGGTATCGGAGGGTTAGTGACAATTGCGTAGTGAGCCAGCACTTCAGTGACCCAGGTAGCTGTCTTTCTTTTCTGCCTCATCCACACGTGGACTACTGGTTTTCTGTCTACAAACAGACAATCTCTCCTTGTTACACACAACACTTGATGACACTTAACTCAAAGAGATCATTCTTCGTAACTCTTGATTTTCCTGTGGTGAGCACTATGCGCTAGCCCTGCCTTTTGGCAAAATGGTAGGGGCAGTAGATAGCAGCAGTAGGTGGGAACATTTAGGCAGGAGTAATAAGTAGAAACATTGGGTAGAAGTAGAAGGCAGGAGCATTAGGTGGATATAGGCAGTAGCGGTTAGTGGGAATATTAGGTAGGAGCCTCTGCAAACACTGAGCTAGAGCTGCCCTCTGCCAGTGGCCTGTTAAGGGTGAGGTAATAAAGGATAAGAAGTGGCGCTGGAGTCCACTAGTTATGGAGACTATTGCTAAGGCCACCCCCTTGAGAGAGTTCCAGCTGGAACAGGCACCAGAGATACAGCTAGATAGATAGTCCTCTCTTCACTAACATTTAATGACTTTTCTACCCTGTATGGCTCTATCCCTTAAATCTTCTTCCATATTAACAAACCTACCCAAGACAGCTTCTTTTTTCCTCCATATCCACAGCACGATAAAGTACACTTTCTTGTTCCACTCTATATGGTTCTACAAATTATACTTTACTTTGTTCCCTTTCAAACAACATTACTTTACTTTTACTTGCATTTACCTTCACCTGCCTAAGCTTATACTCATCATAAAACACACAACCTTCTGCAACTCCTCTTCATTCTCAGCAAACAACACAGTATCATCCGTGAACAGGTTTGCCACTATCCATCATATGTCAATGCCATAGTCCATCTTTGCAGCCCATTTCCATAGCTTTGCTTTCATCTCTCTTACCACTCCATCCATACATATAATAAAAGCCACAGTGACATCACACCAAAACTTTTGCTCAACTCTCCAGCCACTCTTACACATGTATTTGCTTCTTTAGAGGCTTCACACCATCCAATTCTTGTCCCCCTACCCCATAAATCCTTAACACATCCACTCTACCACACTTTTTCCTCCATACTTCAGCATTTCAGCTATAATTCCATCCACTCCGGGTGCTTTACCTTAATTGCTCTTCTTGCCTCTCTTTTTGCAATAGGCCCTTGCTCTTGTATGTTCTTCCTTCCATCCTCCATACCCATGTGTGTAACAACTGCTGCCTCCCCTTCTCACACATTCATCAATTCTTCAAAATACTCTTTCTATTTTCCTTTTACTGTCTCTTTTTGATTCATCAGCTCCCCTTCCTTACTTCTCACATTAACATTTTCACTCTTACATCCATCTCTTTCCTTTTACACCTATTTCCAGTATAATTTCTTCTTATCCTGAAACTTTTCACTCAACTTTCTTCCAAAATCTTCATCTACGCTTTCTTTGCTTTCCTCTACCAGCTTCTTAACATTCTGCTTACATATTCTATATTCTTCCCTCTTCCTATGCTGAACATCCACTGGTACTTCCCTATCAAGTAATCTACCATATGCCTTTTTCTTCCCTTCCACAGCATTTCTAATCTCTTCTTTCCAACATGCAGTGCCCTTTTTATTCCTAAAACTCATGATCTTGTATCCAACTACTAATTCCACAACTTTAATAGTATTTTCCTAAACGTTTTACAAATAACTGCATCCCTACATTCACTGCCCCTCCATCTAAGCTTTCTGTTACTTTCCTTTCATACTCCTCTCTACATTTTTTCTGATTCATCTTCTCGCTTGCCAACAATTTTAACTCTTCATTATTCCTTACACCATACTTCTCCCTGATCCTCATCCTCACAAGAACTGTGTAAAAGTCAGTCTCAAAAGAATCTTCTGACAACTCTAGCATCTAGTACGGCCTTTCTCAATCTTTCATCCAGTCACATAGTTAATCAAAGCATTTTGCTCTTCTCTTCCATCATTCCTCATCCATGCATATCTGTGGATCATCTTGTGCTAAAAAAAGGTGTTTGCAAGGAATAAACACCTCTTAGCACAAACATCCACAAGATAACTTCCATTCTCATTTACTTCAGGCACTCTCCATTTACCAGCTATCTCACCAATTTCATAACATCCCACTTTCCCTTTCATGTCATCCATTATGACCATATTCCTCTCATTCTCAAAACCATTTATAGTCATTCAAATTTCTCCTGAAACATTTCATTTCATCTTTACCTCATATAGTCTTCATATTCACAGGTGTATATACACATACCCATACATACTTCACAATTCTAATGTTTTCTTTCACCCACCCTATCCTTAGTCCATCCCATTCATGCTCTGTAACACCATCCCACACTCTCGGTGGTAGCGGAATTGCACATCCTTCTTTTCCTCTTTCTCAATAATTTTCACTCATTCCCATCCATTCCACTCCTCCTTCCATGCCCTCCCATAACATGTATTTATCATTTTAATTTTCACTCCACACACCCTGCCCAAGGAAATGGGTTTCCCCAATCTCAAGCACATCCAAGCTACAACTTTTCAGCTTCTCCACGGTTCCCTTCTTTTATTCTCACCTGTCATCCAATTTACATTCATGAGGAATTTTGTATACACATCACGAGTTGGCTTCAAACCCAGAGCAGGGTGTCTGGCTACCTCAGCCACACGGAGGTTAAAAAACACATACACTAGACTTCTAGTGCTTTTACATGTGTCCCAACCTCGTCTCTGTGGGTATAGCATGGACTTTTATCTTGAAGCCGACCCATGGTGTATATACATTTGTCTGTCCATTGTCATATTTGTCACACTATTGGAGCTGCATGAGATTAAAGTCATTGCTATCCCCACTGAGATGAGATTGGGGTGCTTGTAAAAACACTAGAAGTCTAGTGTGTGTGTGTCTTTTAACCTCCGTGTGGTTGAGGTAGCTGGATGCCCTGCCCAAGGTTTGAAGGTGACCTGTGGTGTATGTACATTTGTCTGTCCATTGACATAGTCATGAGGAATCAGGTCTAACAAGCCCATGTGATTACCACTCAGGCTGGTTAAACCAAATTCAAGGAATGCCATGGCTTACTGCTGAAGTGTGAGGAAAGAAAGTCATTGCTGAACCTGAAGTCTCTATGTCTTACTTTGAAAAATTCCCTATGATGGGTTATGCTGAACCTTTATTATCAGAGCACATAAATGATGATGACAAAAAAATCATTATTTTGACACTATATACAGTACCTAGGATGATGTTTGTTACTGCAGGTAAGTCATCCCAAAAGTGTTAAGGGGTTGAAGGAAAGTCTCACAGTTCTTGGAGGCACTGATGCTTCAAGGACACATTAGTTAGAATTATTAGTTATTGGTAAAAGTCAGCATCCTAGAGTTTTCATAGGGGTCAAGCTTTTTCTAGGGCTAAATAGGGCCAATAAACATGCATAGATTACAAATGCACTGTGCCTTGATTGGTTTGCTAATCATTTTGTGTCTCAGGCCAAGGCATATTGCTGGTTGGTCGGTCTTCCTGAAAACTGTAAGTTTCTCTTAAGTGCTGGATATCTGCTCTGTGCATCTTGATCCAGAACTGCTTTGAAAAAAATGTTTATGCTGTTTATTAATTTTTTCATAGCACTCCATCATTTCCTGTGTTAGCAAGGCAGCACCAGGAACAGACAAAAAATAGCCTCATTTGCTCACATCCATACTCTACTTATCAAGTACAATGCACTGAAACCAGAGTTCCCCATTCACAACCAGGCCCAACAGACTTTCACATGGTTTCACCTGGCCACTTATGCCCTGGTTCAGTCCAATGACAGCACATCATCCGCTGTACACATCACTCCAATTTGCTCTATCCCGCACATGCTTCACACCCTCATGTCCAGGCCCTGATCCCTCAAATCCTCTTTCACTCCATCCACCCATCTCCAATTTGGTTTCCTTCTCCATGTCCCCTCCAGTCTGAAACATGTATCATTTATGTCAGCCTCTCCTCACTTATTCTTTCCTGATGTCCAAACCATTTCAGCACATCCTCTTCAGCTCCCTTAACCAAACTATTCTTACTAATACATCTCTCTCTTAATCAATCACTTCTTATTCAACCCTCCTCTCATCCAATATTGGATTACCCATAAGGCACAAGAGGAATAAACCTAGGGGACCCTCCAAACTACAATAAATCTAAGGGACCCCAAGGTTTAGAATTACAGATTTAGAAACAGCCTCCCAAACCCACTAGATGCAGCTACATGATGCTGTTCTGTTTACAGAAACCATATGTTATAGCAATGCCCTCACATCTCAGAATGCAGATAATTTATCTGTATTTTGATCATAGTATAAGTTATATGGTCTATGGCCTCATAATAGACAGTATAAATTTATCCTTCAAAATAAAAAGAAATTTTAGTTAACAGATAGGTATACTATAAATCTTTAAGAGAAGTTCATGCATGTCTGTCCTTATTTTACAGTGCTGTCTTCCATTCCCAAGAGAAACTATGACTTACCAACTTAATCCAGCAGTGATGACCTGTTGAGCAGCCCAGCTGCTCCAAGAACTCTGAAAAGTCAGTAGTCTTCTTTTGACAGCAACTCCAGTACTTAAGTCCTTCATGGAAGATCGGGATTCCAGGATGGTACTTACACATGTCCAGGTTACTGTGTTCACCCTCATAGCTCTACAAACAGATAGCAATAATTAAACTATGATGGTTTTAGCTGACAATTAGATGGAAAGAAGAGCCAAGGCAACAACATTTAGGACTGTAGAAAAGGAGTAACAAGAAAAGATTGTACATTCTAAATAAATGTAATAAGAAAAAAGCTACTAGAGGCTACAATGTGCATCTCTAAAGAGAAGGCCATTTGTTCAGAAATAATACTATCAAAACGGTTCAAGATTATTCTATAAGAGAAATTTCCAATATGCTGCCATCACTAGTATTTCAGGAACAGTGTATTTCAAAGAGGTTTACTTACTTTCTGTCTCATGAGTCACTGCTATCTTTATGGGGCTCCCTGAGCACTCAGGAAGCCAGCCGCACCCACTGGGAGGGACCATGGCAATTTTTCTCCCCACAAACATAAGCAGCTTCCAATTTCTTTTTGACATTCTTTAATTTGGTACCATTTTCCAATATTGCTTGGTGTGTATTCTAACAGAACCTGAAGAGCTCATTTTAAATTATGCAACTAGCAATACTGGAAAACTGCACGAAATCAAAGTGCCAAAGAGATATTGAAAACTGCTGATGTCTGTTTGGGAAAAATATTAGAAGTATTAAGGAATACTATCTAGTTCTAAAGCAGGACACTGTTTCCTCTGAAGATAGCTTTACATTATCAACCTGATTCCTAAGCATCCTTCACAGGCTGCTGTTAAGCATGAGGTTTAGGGTTACAACTCCAACAGAATCTAAATGCAAGAATTCACCAAATACTGCACTACCAACAAAAAGAGCCAAAAGATAACAACAAGCATCTCACTATCCATGTAACATACCCTAGTAAACATCCACTTTCCTCACTTTCAATAAGTCGATGTTAATTTAATTTGAAATGTCTGTCATGCAACCACATTTTCTGTTGAAAGTCTAATTGGAAATGGGTGAAATCACTATCTTCCATTTATATTAATGGCTAATTCAAGCTTACCCCTATTATACATCCTTCATATTCTTTCAAAGAACAGTAACATCCACATACATAGCCTAATCTATACAGATGCTCCCTGACATAGGACATTTGCAACTTACAACCATCCATACATACAACCAGAAAAAATATATATCAAAATACATATGTACATAAAAAATCATGCTTCGTCGTACATCCATCAGTGCTAATAGCTATGTGCGTACGATAAAGAATGTCAGATGATCCTGGCATTGGGTACATCACAGCATCTCTCTCAATTCTTGCTTACAATTACCATTCAGTAAGTGCTCACTATCCAAGTGAATCTAATGAATTTCCGAGTTGGATTAAACCATTTTTGTATTAAACCCCAAAGATGACTATGAGCTAGAGGAAAACCTATAATATGTTGATAGATCTGGCAAGAAGATGAGGAAGACACTTGATTCAGAGCTGAAAATCAAGGTAATCACCCAATATGAGGGAGGAAAAAAGTTAATGTGACTGCATGTGATCTACAGTTATCCCATTCAACAGTCTACACAATCTTAATGGACAAAGAAAAAATTAATGAAGCAGTGAAAGGTTCGGCAAGTATGAAGTCTACAATAACAAAGCAATGACAAGGGCTCATCTATGGAATGGAAAAGTTGTTGATGCTGTGGATGAAAGATAAAATTCAAAAACGTATACCATTAAGCTGACTTATAATTCAGGTAAAGGATAGAAGATTTTGAAGGGGTGATCAGGAGAGGATTAAATCAAGAACTTCACAGCATGTCATGGTTAACTCAATAGATTTAAAAGAAGATATAGCTTGCACAATGTTCGAGTTACAGGTGAGACAGCAAGTGCTGATGAAGAAGCTGCCAAAGTTCAATGAAAGTTTGGATGAATCAATCCGCAAACTAAAAATCTTAAAGTAAAAGGTAAAAAGAAACTACAGAATCATATGGTATAGTTGTTTAACAAAAAATGGGAAAATCATGATGGAAATTTAAACAAGATAATCATGACAGAAATTTTATACGAGATAATCATGATAAAAAGTATGCTGTACAGGTATATGAATTCTACATGCCATGCAGCCATATGTCTGACTTACATCCATTTCGAGATCCGACTGACCAGTCAGAACTCAGGAGCATCTGTATACAAGTGCCCCATGCAAATCCTTATTTACATCAATCAGAGACGGCATGAGTCCCATTTGTGTCAGATAAATACAATCAATTAAATATTAAAAAATCAAGACTAACTTACTGTTTTACAGCCATTGTTCTTACAGTTGTCCCCAATCTTCACACCACTTATATTCTTTTCCTCATCACCAACCACATTCTGTGTGTCTTTTGTGCCTTCAGTCTTCTCTAGAGCCTGTAATGATGGAATATGAAGTGCTTTGTAAGGTATGATTAATCAAGCATCTAACCCTTAAAATGTGGTGTACAAGTGTGTTGCATGTAAATGAATACATTAACTTTTACAACCATTGTTTAAGTTGTCTGTCTTCAGGCAGTGCCTATAGGGGAGTCGTGACACCGCTATCCCCTAAGCAGCATCCCTAGTGAGCAGCTATTTAGTGGTGCTGGCTTGATCTATGAAGCAAAATGAAAGTGACTTTTAGCAGAAAAGGCAGAGAAACTTTTGTTTCTGAAGAAAAACTTGCCTATCTTGAACTTTAAATACTAAATGACTAAGTGACAAAAGAGCAGCCGTTTATAGATCAGGAGTTACGTTAACCACTTTCAAAAGGGTGATGGTTGGGGTGCATGATGAGTTGGGTTCCTGTCCTGCATCCTGGTAACACATAAATAGTGTGCCTGAAACTCATCATAACAATAAGAAATTACAATCACACAGCACTTTGTAATGAAAGTAGCTGCCATTTGGAAATGACTGATGTTCTATAACGAATGAATATCTTAATCTATTAAAGTATATAACAAAATATCCTAAAAAATCTGCATCTGCGAGAATGTCATAGTCTGACATTTGCATCTGCATCCACTGTTTTTAGAAAATGGCATTTGCACCCACAAAATACTGAAGCATGATATCCGCATACACATCCGCATCTGCAGATCTCTGAATGCAGACATCCGATACATCTCCACTCTCCTCACACCACATACTGTCCTCACACATTCATTTCCAACACATCCACCTTCTTTTGTACATTTTCATCTATAGCCCATGCCTCGCATCCATGTAACATCATTGGAATCACTGTACCTTCAAACAAACCCAAATTCACCCTCCTGGACAGTGAACTCTCTTTCCATACATTCCTCAATGCTCTAAGAACCTTTGCCCCCTCACCAACCTCATTGCTAACCTCATATCTATGAAAAAAAAAAAAGTATATGATAGTTATGTAAATGATATGTATCTTCAGTGTTAAATCATGCTTACAAGAAAATAGTGTGAAATGCCATTAGGTGCATGCAGAATGAAACCATACTAGAAAAACCTTCACTTGTTGTCTACCAACTCACATCCACATCAACAAAGATAACAGAATACTACTTTCTTCAGAATTTTCATCAATAATGTATGCTACAGGCATATTCTGTATGAAATTTGTTGTTGCTGTTGTGTGTGTGTAAGTTTGTGTGTGTGTATAAGTGTGTGTGTGTGTGTGTGTGTGGTGGTGGTGGTGGTGGTGGTGGTGGTGGTGGTGGTGGTGGTGGTGGTGGTGTGTGTCTGTGTTTGGGGGGGCCTACTCCACGTAGAAATTAAATTTCTGGACCATGCCCTTCATTTTAAAAGTTAAAACTTGATTTAAAACTGAACCTCATACAGAGTCTAATACAGTTTTTGATCTGTCTCTGACAGCATTTACAAGAATTAAATGTAGACCAAAATTATCACATACCAAGCATAAAAGAAAAAGAATTCCTATCCCTAATTCCACGTAGAAATTAAATTTCTGGACCATGCCCTTCACTCTAAAAGTTAAAACTTGATCTAAAACTGAACCTCATACAGAGTCTGATACAGTTTTTGGTTTGTCTCTAACAGCATTTACAAAAATCAAATGTAGACCAAAACTATCACATACCAAGCATAAAAGAAACAGAATTCCTATCCCTAATTCCCCTTATGCCGTACAAGTCAAATCCCTAACAACAAATTGAATGTGGTACACAAACAAGTGCTACTGTGAGTTTTCCAGTGCTGGTGTAAGCTTGCCCAGAAACAACATTAAATTCAAATAAAAAAGTTCCAGTGCTGGTGTAAGCTTGCCCAGAAACATTAAATTCAAATACAAAAGTTTACTTGTTTTTTTTAAATTACTAGCAGATTCAGGCCCTTTTAGCCCTCATCTGCTCGTTCCTATGTTGGCATATCACAACCTCCCACTCTGGCCACCACATCCTACATCACCACCACCATTCCCTCCTTTCCTCTCACCCACCCTGATTAACACACTCTCCCTTGTTATCATCACACCCTCCCTCATCACCACCATCCCTCCCTCCCTGGTTACCACAACCTCCCTCACTCACACTATTCACTATGTATATTCATATATGGTTCCAGAAGTGCTAAGGGATGTGTGGATCAGGTGTTTGCTTTGAAGAATGTGAAAGAAAAATA
Organism: Panulirus ornatus; assembly: GCF_036320965.1. Lineage (NCBI taxonomy): Eukaryota > Metazoa > Arthropoda > Malacostraca > Decapoda > Palinuridae > Panulirus > Panulirus ornatus. The sequence goes on along the minus strand of NC_092246.1, from coordinate 8,137,846 downwards.
TTTAGAGAAACTAAGGGGCATGTGTTTGGTATTCTGCCAATCTTAGGCATTTCACCCTGGTCTATAAATACACTGAAAATTCTACCCTATCAACAATGCAATCACTCCCTTTCTTAAGAAATTTAACAGCAATACCATTTACTCCAGCCAGCTTGCCACATTTCATATCATGCATGGTTTTCACCATCTTTTTTCTTTCCACCAAACCATTCTCAACTCATTTTGCATACCTTTTCGACCCAATCGCCCTACATCTGCCACCTTATCATCAAACACATTCAATAATCCTTCAAAGTTCTCACCCCATCTCCTCTTTCCACTGCTGCTTGTCACCATTTACCCATTTGCCCCTTCATCGATGTTCCAATTTGTTTTTGAGTTTTTCTCACACTATTAACCTCCTTCCATTTTCCATGAAATTTGCTGATACTTTCTCACCCCAATTCTCATGTGGTCTCTTTTCAAATCCTACACCTTCCTCTTGTCTTCCTGCTGCTCTTTCTTGTACATCTCTATCTTATATATTTATTTTGCTTTGTCGCTGTCTCCTGCGTTAGCAAGGTAGCACAAGGAAACAGACAAAAGAATGGCCTAACCCACCCACATACACATGTATATACATACACATCCACACATGCAAATATACATACCTATACATTTCAATGTATACATATATTTATACACACACACAGACATATACATATATACACATGTACATAATTCATACTGTCTGCCTTTATTCATTCCCATCGCCACCTTGCCACACATAAAATAACAACCCCTCCCCCCACATGTGCACGAGGTAGCATTAGGAAAAGACAACAAAGGCCACATTCGTTCACACTCAGTCTCTAACTGTCATGTATAATGCACTGAAACCACAGCTCCCTTTCCACATCCAGGCCCCACACAACTTTCCATGGTTTACCCCAGACGCTTCACACGCCCTGGTTCAATCCATTGACAGAACGTCGACCCCGGTATGCCACATCGTTCCAATTCACTCTATTCCTTGCACGCCTTTCACCCTCCTACATATTCAGGCCCCGATCACTCAAAATCTTTTTTACTCCATCTTTCCACCTCCAATTTGGTCTCCCACTTCTCCTCGTTCCCTCCACCTCTGACACATATATCCTCTTGGTCAATCTTTCCTCACTCATTCTCTCTATGTGACCAAATCATTTCAAAACACCCTCTTCTGCTCTCTCAACCACACTCTTTTTATTACCACACATCTCTCTTACCCTATTATTACTTACTCGATCAAACCACCTCACACCACATATTGTCCTCAAACATCTCATTTCCAGCACATCCACCCTCCTCCGCACAATTCTATCTATAGCCCACACCTCACAACCATATAACATTGTTGGAACCACTATTCCTTCAAACATACCCATTTTCGCTTTCCTAGATAATGTTCTTACTTAACACATTCTTCAATGCTCCCAGAACTTTCGCCCCCTCCCCCACCCTATGATTCACTTCCGCTTCCATGGTTCCATCCGCTGCCAAATCCACTCCCAGATATCTAAACACTTCACTTCCTCCAGTTTTTCTCCATTCAAACTTAACTCCCAATTGACTTGTCCCTCAACCCTACTGTACCTAATAACCTTGCTCTTATTCACATTTACTCTCAGCTTTCTTCTTTCACACACTTTACCAAACTCAGTCACCAACTTATGCAGTTTCTCACACGAATCAGCCACCAGCGCTGTATCATCAGCGAACAACAACTGACTCACTTCCTAAGCTCTCTCATCCACAAAAGACTGCATACTTGCCCCTCTTTCCAAAACTCTTGCATTCACCTCCCTAACAACCCCATACATAAACAAATTAAACAACCATGGAGATATCACACACCCCTGATGTCTATTCCAACTGGAAAGCACTCAAAGGTGTGGCCATGGCAACAGAGTCTCCACAACTAAAGAACTCCAGTGCTGCTTCTTAGCCTTTAGTGCCTCCCCTTTAACAGGCCACAGGCAAGTCTAGTGCAGTGTTTGCAGAGGCTCCTACCTAATGTTCCTAATGACTACTTCTATCTAATGAACCTACCTACTACTTGTACCTAATAATCCCACCTAAATGTTCCTACCTACTACCTTCTCATACATCTCCAATTGAAATATATGTTTAGGGTTTCAAAAGCATGCTGACACAATATTCATACAAGATCTTTTGGAATAGACAGCAAAACCATTTTTTACTTTAAACTACCTACCTGTCTCAATGAGGGGGCAATGTTAATTGGAAGTCGTTTCATTGGTGTATTGAAATCTGGTCTAGGGAGTGATGGGGCAGGTTTGGGTGACTCAAAGGTTATGACTTCATCTCTTGTAGCTGGATCAACCTTTGTTTTCTCTGGTTCAGCAGGCTTCTCTGGATTATGCCTTCCTTTTGTGCATCCCTTGAAAAGACAAACAATACAAATAACAATCCTAAAACTGAGCTGTGGGAGCAGGGAAGTGATATACTGGGCCATGAAAGGATCTCCAAAGATCTACATCACCATGCAATATAATGAAATTTTGGAAAGATTGTTAGCAATATGAAATGAAGATATACAGCAACCTAACTGTAATGTAACCTATACCCAACAAGCTTCATTAAGGAAGTTTATCACTTGCCTTATTTTTTTTTTTTTTTCATACTATTCGCCATTTCCCGCGATAGCGAGGTAGCGTTAAGAACAGAGGACTGGGCCTTTTTTGGAATATCCTCACCTGGCCCCCTCTGTTCCTTCTTTTTGAAAAAAAAAAAAAAAAAAAAAAAAAAAAAAAAAAAAAAAAAGTCCTTAAATTTTCTTTTCTTTCTTTTAAACTATTCGCCATTTCCAGCGTTAGCAAGGTAGCGTTAAATTATTTATCTTATAAGGAAAAATGTTACTTTCAGAGAAGTACAATCCCATTTCTGTGAAGAAAATGCAAACAAAACTTCCCCCTTTGAAAACTTAAGCCCTACTTACAATTTTAGCTCTTTTCTTAACATTGGAGGCTCCAGTCATGGACACAAGTTTGCATCAAGACTAGGTCTTAATTGATCTACAGACAGGTTAATGAAAGGGAAGAAGAAGAGATAAGGGAAAGAATTCATGAATTTTGGAAGTAAAAAATCTATCTTTTAAAATGTGCCAAGTCAGTTATTGGGACAGACATGGGTGGGTAGAGAGTTCCAAAGCTTTGAGGTGTAAGGAAAGAAACAATTATCAAAATGGCCCCCTTGAGTTGCCAATGGTTATGCAGTAATCATGTGATGCATCAACATGCTAAGTACTGAGTGGTGTAGCCAGTGGTGGGGGCACACAAGCAGCCAGTCCTGCAAAACATAAACCAAAGAAATACCTAAAGAAGAAGTGAACCACATTGCAGCATAGGGCAAGCGGGTCAAGTATGAAGTTAACCTGGAAGAGTTTATAAGTCAGACTGCTTTCAACTCAACTCTGTCAAGTTTGGTTGCAGAGCTAGACCCATTCCAAATGTGTAGGCAGTACTCCATACAAGAATGGATCAATCATTCATAGAAATCAACTCCAAAGAAAATAAGCTTAATATACAAATGCCTGAGCATCATTACAAAACGTGATGAACTTAAATCTTATACAGTTACTGAAAAACCAAACATTATTGCACTCTCAGAAACATAATTAAACTCTGAGAATAAACACTTAATCGCAAAGACAGCAATACCAGGATACAAACTATTTACAAAAAATTGCTTGTAAAGGGTAGGTGGTGGAGTTCTGATCTATGTTGATAACAATCTAAGTGATATTAAGATGAGCAAAGTAGACACACACACTTACGACTCTCTTTATATTGACATTACTGACAATTTCAAAAGCAACTATGTCTTGGCATTATCTAAAGACCTCCTAAGCAAAAAGACAACAATTTTAAGATGTTATACAATGAAATTAAAACTATAGTAAACTGTAAAGAGGTTATAATAGTAGGAGACTTCAACTTTAACAGGTGACATAAAGACGAGACAAACGGAACTCACTGAAGACACTTTTCTAGAACAGTTAATTAAAAAACCACTGGAGATAAAAACATTCTTGATCTTGTCCTAACCAGTGACACAAACTTAATCAACTCTTATGAAGTAGGTGAGTTTGTCAAACAGCGATCGCAGTTTGATTGGAGATAAATTTTGATTATGAAATAACTGACTACCAACTCTTGATCCCTGATTACAGGTGAGCAAATTTTGAAAACATTAGACATGAAATCTGCACAATACCAATTTGGACAAAACTTCTTGACGTTCACACTGAGGAATGTGGAATAATTCTAAAATTACACTACTCGAGATTAAAAATAAACATATTTTGCGAATTATGAAGAGAACTTGCAATATTTCAAAACCATCATGGATAAGTAGAACGTAAGACAAGGGAACAAACAAATGGGAACTTCAGTGAAGGGGGGTAATGGGAAGGTGATAACAAGTAGTGGTGACATGAGAAGGAGATGGAGTGAGTATTTTGAAGGTTTATTGAATGTGTTTCATGACAGAGTGGCAGATATAGGGTGTTTTGGTCGAGGTGGTGTGCAAAGTGAGAGGGTTAGGGAGAATGATTTGGTAAAAAGAGAAGAGGTAGTAAATGCTTTGCGGAAGATGAAAGCCGGCAAGGCAGCGGGTTTGGATGGTATTGCAGTGGAATTTATTAAAAAAGGGGGTGACTGTATTGTTGACTGGTTGGTAAGGTTATTTAATGTATGTATGACTCATGGTGAGGTGCTTGAGGATTGGAGGAATGCTTGCATAGTGCCATTGTACAAAGGCAAAGGGGATAAAAGTGAGTGCTCAAATTACAGAGGTATAAGTTTGTTGAGTATTCCTGGTAAATTATATGGGAGGGTATTGATTGAGAGGGTGAAGGCATGTACAGAGCATCAGAATAGGGAAGAGCAGTGTGGTTTCAGAAGTGGTAGAGGATGTGTGAATCAGGTGTTTGCTTTGAAGAATGTATGTGAGAAATACTTAGAAAAGCTAATGGATTTGTATGTAGCATTTACGGATCTGGAGAAGGCATATGATAGAGTTGATAGAGATGCCCTGTGGAAAGTATTAGGAATATATGGTGTGGGGGGCAAGTTGTTAGAAGCAGTGAAAAGTTTTTATCGAGGATGTAAGGCATGTGTACGTGTAGGAAGAGAGGAAAGTGATTGGTTCTCAGTGAATGTTGGCTTGCGGCAGAGGTGTGTGATGTCTCCATGATTGTTTAATTTGTTTATGGATGGGGTTGTTAGTGAGGTGAATGCAAGAGTTTTGGAAAGAGGGGCTAGTATGCAGTATGTTGTGGATGAGAGAGCTTGGGAAGTGAGTCAGTTGTTATTCACTGATGATACAGAGCTGGTGGCTGATTCGGGTGAGAAACTGCAAAAGTTGGTGACTGAGTTTGGTAAAGTGTGTAAAAGAAGAAAGCTGAGAGTAAATGTGAATAAGAGCAAGGTTATTAAGTACAGTAGGGTTGAGGGACAAGTCAACTGGAAGGTAAGTTTGAATGGAGAAAAACTGGAGGAAGTGAAGTGTTTTAGATATCTGGGAGTGGATTTGGCAGCGGATGGAACCATGGAAGCAGAAGTGAATCATAGGGTGGGGGAGGGGGCGAAAGTTCTGGGAGCATTGAAGAATGTGTGGAAGTCAAGAATATTATCCTGGAAAGCAAAACTGGGTATGTTTGAAGGAATAATGGTTCCAACAATGTTATATGGTTGCAAGGCGTGGGCTATAGAGAGAGTTGTGTGGAGGAGCGTGGATGTGCTGGAAATGAGATGTTTGAGGACAATATGAGGTGTGAGATGGTTTGATCGAGTAAGTAATAATAGGGTAAGAGAGATGTGTGGTAATAAAAAGAGTGTGGTTGAGACAGCAGAAAAGGGTGTTTTGAAATAGTTTGGTCACATGGAGAGAATGAGTGAGGAAAGATTGACCAAGAGGATATATGTGTCAGAGGTGGAGGTAATGAGAAGTGAGAGACCAAACTGGAGGTGGAAAGATGGAGTGAAAAAGATTTTGAGTGATCGGGGCCTGAGCATGCAGGAGGGTGAAAGGCGTGCAAGGAATAGAGTGAATTGGAACGATGTGGTATACCAGGGTCGACGTGCTGTCAATGGATTGAACCAGGGTGTGCGAAGCGTCTGGAGTAAACCATGGAAAGTTCTGTGGGGCCTGGATGTGGAAAGGGAGCTATGGTTTCAGTGCATTATATATGACAGCTAGAGACTGAGTGTGAATGAATGTGGCCTTTGTTGTCTTTACCATGCGCTACCTCGCGCACATGCGGGGGGAGGGGGTTGTTATTTCATGTGTGGTGGGGTGGCAATGGGAATGAATAAAGGCAGACAGTATGAATTATGTACATGTGTATATATGTAGTCTGTGTGTGTATATATATATAAATACGTTGAGATGTATAGGTATGTATATTTGCGTGTGTGGACGTGTATGTATATACATGTGTATGTGGGTGGGTTGGGCCATTCTTTCGTCTGTTTCCTTGCGCTACCTCGCTAATGCAGGAGACAGCGACAAAGCAAAATAAAATATATGAAATAAATACATTAATGGCCTAGAACTTGGTCTCAAATCTAAAATCTCCAAATCTGCTGAAGATACTAAACTACATGGTAGAGCCGTAAACAGACAGGACTGCAAAATGATTTAAAGAGATCTTAACTTACTAGGAGAGTGGTCAGACAGATGGTAAATTAAGCTTAATGAAGACAAGTGAAAAGTTATGCACTTTGGAGACGAAAATATACATTACGACTACAAACTATTCAGAAACTCTAACTAAAGTAAATGAAGTAAAGGACTTTGGAGTTGTCATTAGCAACAATCTGAAATACACTAAACAGTGTCAAGCAGCAAGTAAAAAGGCAAACAAATGTTGTGTTTCGTAGCCAGGAACATAGATTAAAAGACACCAGAAACAATTCTCACACTTAATATCTCTCTAGTAAGACCACACTTTGAATGTGCAGTGCAGTTTTGGTACTCAAACTATAAAAAAGATGAGGAAAAATTACAGCAGGTACAAAGATGTGCAATAAAACTGAGCCATACAAAGAGAGGCTAAAATGACTGGATCTCTTCTCCCTTACAAAACGAAGACTTAGTGGCGATTTAATCCAAGTGTTCAAAATTCCCTATAAGTTCGATAAAGTAAATCATGAACATCTTTATGAAATACAAGGAATACGGTTACCAGGACAAATGGAATAAAACTCAAAGCTCAATGATGTAGTGCAGATGTGGGGAAAAAGCTTCCTTTCCTATGGGTGTGTTGAACACTGGAATAAGTTACCGTCAGACGTAGTGAAAGCTTGGACTATAATACCTTCAAAAGTCATTTAGACAAATATTTTATAAATTCAGGTATACTCTGAGAAAAACACCAGAAATAAACTTATACACAACAGCGGAAACAGGGACACTAGTATCCAAATATAACCCCATTCATAAGCATATAACAATGATAGAAATCATTTAAAAAAGTATTATTGTTAAACATCTTCGAAATTGTAGGGTCAAACAAAATTTCTGAACAATGTAAGAAAAAATATGAATTTGGGAAGCTGGAAAGGAAAACTCAGTCAAGCATTTAGAGGTTATTTGCATTATGATTAAAAGAACAGAAATCTTCCTACACGTACACATGCCTTACATCCTCGATAAAAACTTTTCACTGCTTCTAACAACTTGCCTCCCACACCATATATTCTTAATACCTTCCACAGAGCATCTCTATCAACTCTATCATATGCCTTCTCCAGATCCATAAATGCTGCATACAAATCCATTTGCTTTTCTAAGTATTTCTCACATACATTCTTCAAAGCAAACACCTGATCCACACATCCTCTACCACTTCTGAAACCGCACTGCTCTTCCCCAATCTGATGCTCTGTACATGCCTTCACCCTCTCAATCAATACCCTCCCATATAATTTACCAGGAATACTCAACAAACTTATACCTCTGTAATTTGAGCACTCACTCTTGTCCCCTTTGCCTTTGTACAATGGCACTATGCACGCATTCCGCCAATCCTCAGGCACCTCACCATGAGTCATACATACATTAAATAACCTTACCAACCAGTCAACAATACAGTCACCCCCTTTTTTAATAAATTCCACTGCAATACCATCCAATCCTGCTGCCTTGCCGGCTTTCATCTTCCGCAAAGCTTTTACTACCTCTTCTCTGTTTACCAAATCATTTTCCCTAACCCTCTCACTTTGCACACCACCTCGACCAAAACACCCTATATCTGCCACTCTGTCATCGGACACATTCGGCAAACCTTCAAAATACTCATTCCATCTCCTTCTCACATCACCACTACTTGTTATCACCTCCCCATTTGCGCCCTTCGCTGGGGTTCCCATTTGCTCCCTTGTCTTGCGCACCCTATTTACCTCCTTCCAGAACATATATATATACTTCCCACGTATTCCCTGCGTGTCGTAGAAGGCGACTAAAAGGGGAGGGAGCGGGGGGCTGGAAATCCTCCCCTCTCAATTTTTTTTTTTTTAATTTTCCAAAAGAAGGAACAGAGAAGGGGGCCAGGTGAGGATATTCCCTCAGTGGCCCAGTTCTCTGTTCTTAACGCTACCTCGCTAACGCGGGAAATGGCGAATAGTTTGAAAAAAAAGAAAAAAAAAAAAAATATATATATATATATATATATATATATATATATATATATATATATATATATGTATAATCCCTGGGGATAGGGGAGAAAGAATACTTCCCACGTATTCCCTGCGTGTCGTAGAAGGCGACTAAAAGGGGAGGGAGCGGGGGGCTGGAAATCCTCCCCTCTCACTTTTTTTTTTTTTTTTTTTTTTTTTTTAATTTTCCAAAAGAGGGAACAGAGAAGGGGCCCAGGTGAGGATATTCCCTCAATGGCCCAGTCCTCTGTTCTCAACGCTACCTCGCTAATGCGGGAAATGGCGAATAGTATGAAAGTATGAAAGATCTTCGAAATTGTAGGGTCAAACAAAGTTTCTGAACAATGTAAGAAAAAATATGAATTTGGGAAGCTGGAAAGGAAAACTCAGTCAAGCATTTAGAGGTTATTTGCATTATGATTAAAAGAACAGAAATCTTACCTTGGTATTAAGAAATGTTGTGAAATCTGTACTTTTCTTATTACAGCATGACCAACCCTTGTACGCATCATGGAATATGGGTGCACCTGGGTGATACTCACAAGCATCTGGGAAAAAAAAATTGAGCAATGTTACTTCATTGATCTGTAACACTGTGATACCACACACTAAGAATTTTTTAACAAAGGTTGAATCTGTTGGCCAAACACTTGTTAAGGAATATAAATAATTACATTAAATTTTCCATGCACTTTTCTGGGGAGGATTCAGCATTTTTGTTACTACACTCTTATCAAGGAAGACATAATTCACATTAAAGTTTTTGATAACTTGTCTAATGTTCATATTAAAGGCAATGACACAAAATACATTCTAATAAACTTTAAATATCAACTATGCTGTGGTTACTTGCTTTGGCAGCTGCAAGCATACTGAGTTAGGCATTGTACAGCAGTCTTATTAAGCTGTAAAACAATAATCATAAACTGATATATCCCACTTTTCAAAGCCACTTTTCAAAGTGCCTTAACCTGTTCACCTGCATGAGTATACTGAAACACATCAGAACTGTCACTGCATAAAAATACTTCATTAATCTATGATGAGTCAGATGTTTATTTCTAAACTTATTCGGGTTATTCAGGAGAACCAAAATGCTTTGATCAGTGTCACACTATGCACTGAGTTTTGCACTACACATGTATTTCACTTTACCTTATTATTATATACTTAAACTTTTAAAGTAGGTTACATTTTGAAAGCAGAAGAAATGGAGGTCTGTACGATCTTCTCCAGTGTATGCCCTAAGGGATGAACCCTGGACCAGGAGATCCTAGCCAAAATTGATTTTTGGCCTTTGGTAAGTATCAGAAACCACCTCTTATCTCTTTAAGCCAGCAAATTTTCCGTTAAAAATGTTATGAAAAATTACTTAACTGAAAATCATGTGAGAGTATGTGCAAGTATAAATGAGGTAAATGGTGGGCATTAAGAGTGTGTGTGATATCACTCTGGCTATTTAATGTGTTTGTGGATCAGGCACTGCATGAGATGAGAGTGAAGCAGGCTGACCGTGGTGCAGTTTTCAATTAAGGGGAAACAAATTGGAAGTTGCCACAGATACTGTATGCAACAGAATCTGTGTTGTTATCTGCATCAGAAGAATAGCTGAAAAAAATCTGTTTGAGAAAGATGTTGAGAATTAATGTGAATAAAAGATACTAATTTCTGAAATGGAAGGGAGACTAGATTGCAAGATCATTTTGCATGGTGAATATGTGGAGACTGTGGATGAATTCAAATATTGGGAAGGGAGTTTAGTAAGAATGATTGTAAAAGCTAAGGTTGAGAGCAGAGTAATTCATGTAAGAAAAACTGAGGGTTCATTGAGAGCTATGGTGACTGGAAAAAATATGAGCACAGAGTATGCAAGAAGCTTCCATAATGAAATCGTCTCAGAGCTGACGTATGGATGTGAAACGCAAGTACATATAATCATGACATGTTGAAAATGAGAGCAATAGAAATGAATGAACAAAATGAGGACAATGAAACTTCCGCAATAATGACAAAAACTTTGCAATCAGTGCAGATGGAACCTGGAACCAACTAGCCAGGCTGCCAAACACATTCTTGCTGGGACTGAAGCTTTGTATATGGTTTCTTACCTAATCATGCAATAAATGAAGGAATATACAACTGGTGAGGATATGGTCCTACCTTGTGTAATACAAATGGTGAAAAAAGTCTGAGGCAAAAGCAAACCAAGAGGCTTGACCTGACACACTTACAAAATAATATTTGAGATGAAAACCCTTGGTCACTATATCTGTCTGTCAATAAGTGCTTCAAAAACATTTCACACATCATGATTCAAAAGTCTGCCAATACTCTTGATGCACCTCATACACATAGCAGCAGAGAAACATAGTTTAAAGGGCACTGAGCTTGTGTAAAGTGTTTCACCAAGTTGAGTTTCATAACATGTTTATAAAATAATTCTCTTGTTAACTGTAATCCTATGATTTGCTAAAAGACTGAAGATCTCTAATACAATGAAATTTCCACAGAAACAAGTGTAAAATACAATTCTTTTGAAAAGAATGAATTACTTGAAATTTTCATTTTTCTAGGGATGTGGTCAGGAAGGTTTGAGCAACTTGGGTCAGGTGTACATACGTACTTTTTTCAAACATTGAAAATAGGTAAATATTGATTGCTAGGGGAAGTTTGGTCAAGTTTGCACTGGTTATATTAACCTCTACAAGAGTTTAACTTGCTTTTCCCCATATTTTTCCAGATCACAGTAACGCTCTCTGTAATTATATATCTATAGTTCCTGCACTAGTGAAGTTGCACCAGCAATAGACAAAGAAAGGCCACACCCACTCACATCCATTCTCAAGCTGCCATGTGTAATGCATCAAAACAACAGCTCCTTATCCACAACCAAGCCCACAGACCTTTCCGTGGCTTGCTTTGGATGCTTTGCATGCCTTGGTTCAGTACACCAACAGGATGTCATCCCTAGTATACTGCATCATTCCAATTCATTCTAAAACATGCATGCCTTTCACCTTCCTGCATGTTCAGGCACCCATGGCTCAAAATCTTTTCCACTTCGTCCTTCCATCTCCATTGGTCTCCTCGTTCTCCAAGTTCCCTCCACTTCTGACACATATTTCTGCTTTTTCAACCTTTCCTTACTTATTTTCTCCTCATGTCCCAAACATTTCAGCACACACTCTTCTGGTTTCTAAACCCTGCTCTTTTTAGTACAACACATCTCTCTTTACATTTCATTACTTAACTGATAACATCACCTCACACCACATATTGTCCTCAAGCATCTCTATCAACCCTATCATATGCCTTCTCCAGATCCATAAATGCTACATACAAATCCATTTGTCTTTCTAAGTATTTCTCACATAAATTCTTCAAAGCAAACACCTGATCCACACATCCTTTACCACTTCTGAAACCACACTGCTCTTCCCCAATCTGATGCTCTATACATGCTTTCACCCCTCAATCAATACCCTCCCATATAATTTCCCAGGAATACTCAACAAACTTATACCTCTGTAAGTTGAACCCCTCACCTTTATCCCCTTTGCCTTTGTACAATGGTACTATGCATGCATTCCGCCAATCCTAAAGCACTTTTTCACCATGATCCAAATATACAGTGAATATTCTTACCAATCAATCAACAAATAAATTCCACTGCAATACCATCCAAACCCACTTCCTTGCCGGCTTTCATTTTCCGCAAAGCTTTTTCTACCTCTTATCTGTTTACCAAACCATTCTCCCTGACCCTCTCACTTCGTACACCACCCTGACCAAAATACCCTATATCTACCACTCTATCATCAAACACATTCAACAAACATTCAAAATACTCACTCCATTTCCTTCTCCCTTGATCACTAATTGTTATTACCTCCCAATTGCCCCCTTCACCAATGTTCCCATTTGTTCTCTTGTCTTACGCACTTTATTTACCTCCTTCCAAAACATCTTTTTATTCTCCCTAAAACTTAATGATACTCTCTCACCCCAACTCTCATTAGCCCTCTTTTTCACCTTTTGCACCTTTCTCTTGACCTCCTACTGCTTCCTTCTATACATCTAGTTATTTGCACTACTTCCTGGCAAAAATCATCCAAACACCTCTCTCTTCTCTTTCACTAACAATCTTACTTCATCTCACCACTCACTACCCTTTCTAATCTGCCTAACTCCCACCTTTCTCATGCCACAAGCATCTTTTGTGCAACCCATCATTGCTTCCTTAAATACATCCCATTCCTCCCCCACTCCCCTTACGTCATTTGCTCTCACCTTTTGCCATTCTGTACTAAATCTCTCCTGGTACTTCCTCACACAAGTCTCCTCTCCCAGCTCACTTACTCTCACCACTCTCTTCTCCTTAACATTCTCTCTTCTTTTCTGAAATCCTCTACAAATCTTCACTTTCGTCTCCACATGATAGTGATCACACATCCCTCCAGCTGCTCCTCTCAACACATCAACATCAAAAAGTCTCTCTTTCACATGCCTATCAATTAACACAGAATCCAATAACCCCCTCTGGCCATATCTTCAACTCACATACGCATACTTATGTATATTTCTCTTCTCAAACCGGGTATTCCCAATCACCAGTCCTTTTTCAGCACACAAATCCACAAGCTCTTCTCCATTTCCATTTAAAACACTGACCACCCCAAGTACACCACTCATACCCTCAACTGTCACATTACTCACCTTCGCACAAGCTATTCATTTCCAATTAGAACACTGACCACCCCAAGTACACCAATTATACCCTCAACTGTCACATTACTCACCTTCGCATTGAAATAACCCATCACTATAACCTGGTCTCGTGCATCAAAGCTGCTAAAGCACTTACTCAGCTGCTCCCAAAACACTTGCCTCTCATGATCTTTCTTCTCATGCCCAGGTGCATAGGCACCAATAATCACCCATCTCTCTCCATCCACTTTCTTACACTCTATCACGTATTCCTACAACTCCTGCTTCAGGAGTGCTAATCCTTCCTTTGCTCTTGTCCTCTCACCAACTCCTGACTTTACTCCCAAGACATTCTCAAACCACTCTTCCCCTTTACCCTTGAGCTTTGTTTCACTCAGCCAGAACATCCAGGTTCCTTTCCTCAAACACACTACCCATCTCTCCTTTTTTCTCATATTGTTTACATCCACACACATATTTAGACACCCCAATCTGAGCCTTCAAGGAGGATGAGCACTCCCTGCATGATTCCTTCTTGTGTTTCCCCTTTTAGAAATCTAAATACATAAGTCAATCTATAAACCAAATGAAGCTGTAAAACATAACATAACAAGCCTGTGCAGTAATGAAGCTCTAAACCTGACCTATACATGAATGACGCTAATGCTCCATGGTCAGAAACACAACAAACCATGTCATTAAATAATTTTGCATCACATACCTCGCTCAAGACAGTACATACTTTTCAACCAATCTGATATTTTGATCACCATTAATAAAAAAGGACACAATTCAAAAGTCACAAAACATATCACAATATGAAAACCTTTATAAGTACATCTTAAGAAACCAATTAATACTTACAGAAATACACAAAAGTTCATCAAAGAAGAGAAATGTATGTAATTTTCCTTCTTGAATTAACAAATTCATAATTGTTTCAAGTCTTATTTGTCAGCATCCACTGGACAATGCAAACAAACTATATAAAGTGGTATAAAATGTCAAATGTGCTACCTTAACCCTTATAACTTACAAAATAGATGTCACCAAGTTTAATTAATCTCTAATTATATAGCAACTTCCATTTCCTGAACCCTACATCATCCAATAAAATCATGGTATTCACCCTCAACCATATAAGCAGTAAAACAAAAAATAGTGGTACAAATCAAGCTCCCTTCATATACATCACCTGGACTACCCATGAGGAAATCCATTCACAATGCGCTTCCTCGAACACCCCTGAGGTAATGCAGTGGTGTCCCTAAACTGGAATTTTACCTATCCTACTCTACAGTAGCCAAACCGAGGCAGATCTGGCACACTTCACCACATTCACCAACTCGCCAATACCTTGGGTTCGAGATCTGATTTGTATTACCGGTGACTTATCACTGGACACTCACCTTCACTATTCTCCTCCAGTTTAAATTTCTGGCCGCAGCCTTTGTTGTAACACTGCAGTGTAGCCATGCTTGATGGAATTCAGGGGCCCCAAATTTACCTACTCTACGCACGGGGACCAGACAACTTCAAATACTCGTTTGGGAATATGTTGTTTATCGAAAGCTCTAGAGGTTTAGCTCTCGCTCAGCCAACGCACACTGGCGGCGTCAGCAGCCAGCGTCCACACCTACCAACGCTCCTAAGGCCACACTGGGGCGGCCATATTATGTTACCAGGAAATGTTATTTCCACAAACATACTTCGAATTCTATACATTGTAGCGACTCTCTTAATTTTTTAATTATATTGTCCATGTGTGTGTATTTTTTAATTTGAAACATCTAAATATTCTTTTGTTTTTTTACAAGCGAAAGAGTACAAGCAGTGTGTTATTCTCGTAGTTCAATCGCTTCTAAATGGCGATTTCTGGACATAGTTTGTGTCCGCTCAATGCAGAAGACATTATACCAACTATACACTCATCATTTAGGAAATTTAATTGAAAGGGTGCCCTTAAATTCTAAAATAAACCTTTCTTTTACCTTTCATGTATTAAACCACGGCTGATGATAAAAAGAAATATTATCCTTTGTGCAATTAGGATATGTACTGAATGCTTTATGAAGACACTACATTGGAAAAATAGAATATCTATGTGGTTCATATCATACATTTACTTTCAGTTATAATAGTTTAAGTATCAAGTTTGTGGACTCTTATTTATCGCTTTTAAAATTTCGTGTTCATTAGTTAACCTAACTAGCAAAAATAATTCATCTGTAATACAACCTTTTGCTTACTTTAATTGACTTAGATTTCACTGAATTGTAATATTTAGTCAATAGAAAATAAATCATAGCATTTAATAGGACTGCATGCAGCTAATAATGTTTTCAATAAATCTACTTAGCGTCATAGGCGAATGACAACAGGCGGACACATATCTCGGTGAAAAATGCCGCTAATCCTATGGACCAGTATCGATTTCAGTCACATATTAAATAGGGTTGCAGGCCTAATGACCTTCCTCATAGGTCGATGGCCGTAAAACCCAACAACAAACAACCGTATCCTTTGTGTGTACCCCTGGCGTCGCCGCCGTGACTATCATCATCTCCGGATGTTGGTTGCGATTTTCCACCATCATGACTAACCCTTTGTGGTTCGCTCTCGTAACTGACGAGAGACCTCTTACTGAGTTCAAGAACCAAGTGCACAAAAAGTACACTGGTATAACCTTCACAGCGGGAGGTCGGCTGCGTTTGAGACTTTCACCGGCCAACGGATTCACTTGGATCCTTAAGGAGCCTTTGTCAGTGACCTTGGTTGACTGGTTGCCTTCCTTCACTTGGCTTAGGATGTAGTGCCGACCTGGCCGCACATAAACGACAATAAACCAGTACATTTGCTTTTGATTACAGAAATACCTCCTTGACATCTGGACGTGTCATGTTCATGAGACATAACCAGTTTTCGGCTTCGTTCGTCAGTCTCAAATTACCGTAGTTCCGGCCTCCTTCTTTAGAATCCCAGTAGGAGTTGACAGTCCCTCCTGTCTTCTGCTATAGTCTTAACTATGGAGTCTTAGGTTACGCTTCTGCTTGCAACATACAAACACGAAACCATGGCAGCCGTCCACTGACTCGAGACATTGCCAGCGCCTCCTGCTTTCTGCAGAAGTTTCACGAGACATCACAACTCAGCCATGGTACTCTTGCCTAATTACATCTCAGATTTCCCTCACTGGCACAGTTCAGCGACTCATAGTAGTAGACCCTGGCAGCCACACTGTTTGAGATGAAGCCATTAAGGAAGTATAAAGGCTAGATGATGGAAGGTTTAGAAGAGTACAGAAGATACAGGACCAGTGCTTCCTAGCCAAGAGGGTTTAAAAGAGAAAGAAGTTAACACTACCACACAGGGATCTAGTTTAAAAAAAAAAAAAAAAGGTGTCACCTAAAATGAGAAAGATTAGTAAAGTATGAGGTTGATAAATATAAATGATTATTTTTTGGATTGGAAGATCATACACAAGATAGGGAAGAATGGAAATGGAGGAAATGCATACTATAAGAATGCTGAGAGGTATGGAAGAGCCAGAAGCGACTTCCGTGATAAAGAACAGGAGGGTATAACCAAGACTATGGAGAGACCAGTAATGGTTATTTTTGGCTGATTTATCAAGCCAGGAAGTACTTAAAGAAGCTCAGAATTTTCAAGAGTGATGCAAAAGGTAGTTCAGGCCCCCTTTTTTTATTGTGATCAACATGGCATGACCAAAGCATTCCACAATCAAGGCTATTAATCTTGGGGAAAGAGAATTGAGTAAAGAGAAAATGAATGAAGAAATTATTTTGGCTTCACTGGTGTTTGTAGCCCCAACTCTTAAGGTAGAAGGGTTATAGGAAAAATTAAGAGAATTCACACCACTATTTGAGGAAAGAAGGAATCATGATGGTTGTTGCTTTTGTGGCCATTCTCTTCACAGAAACTATGGGAAGCCGCAGCCTGGCAAATGATGAGTGATCCAAACCATAGTAGTGAAGACATTTTATAAGAGCAATGGCCAAACTAATACATGTACAAGAGGACAGCAACATCATAGCAGATAGAAAGGGAAAGTTGCAGCAAGATGATTTCAACAGAATGTGACGTAAGGCTTTTGATTCCACTCTCACTAAGAGGAAGGTGGAAGAAATACCACTCAATATATGTGAGCAAATGAAGCCTCTCATAGATGTGACAGAGCTGCTCACAAGGAAAATAATTATGGCACCACCAGCTTTTGGGAAGTAGAATATATGATGCTGATTATGCAGCATTTCCAGGACAGAGTTGGTATAGAATTGACTTTATAAAGTACTCAAGGATAACATAATGAAATAATGCAAAAATATATAATGTTTATGTATTCTCATTTCACTGTTTCAGATTAGAAATATAAGCAAAAAACAAAATGTAATACAATGTATTCCTTTTCTGGTGAAACCTCATTACTGGTGAAAACAAAAGATATACTGTTATGATCCTTCCTCAATGTAAGGAACCTAAAAGAAACTGCAAAACTACTTATCATCATACAGAAAGGCACTAAATGCAGCTCATACACTGTATATTAAAGAGTAAACTTTAATAAATATTCCCTAGTTTACACAACTTACACAAAATTTATACCTTACCCTTTGACATGTTCAATGCTCTTGACACTTGTAATGAGAACTTAACAAAAATCTTGAATTTTTTGCTGTTAAAAGTTGGATACTTTCAACATTTCACAGAGCATCAAAGATGTAACAAAACATATATATTTACAACCAACAGCAACAATATCTGCCATCGCATGTAAAATGTCCATTTTATTGAAAAAAATCCTGTAAGCCCTCACATCTAAATGGTGAACAAATTTGTGGGCCAGAAGATTTTCAACCTCAGTTGGAAATCAAGATAATATCTGACATTGATTACCTTAAAAGATTTATTCACATTAATAGTGGGAATGATTATAATACCTAGTTGCTGCACTAGGTCATAAAAAAAGTCTGGCCCTACTTGGAAGTGGACATATTGAGCAAACCTGTTTCATTTATATCCTTGTCCACAACGAACAAGATAAAATAGGTTAAACAACATCTAAATAAAATATAGAGATGAAATGGAACGCACTATGATGCTAACATGTTTAATGATGTACATGTATTCTCAACTAAACATATATAGGAACAATTATGAAATCCAAATTTGAATAAAAAAACAAAAATTTGCATATCACACAGTTGAAAAATGAATGGTATAAATTAGGCAAAAAAATTCTATAAAAGAAACTCCTTGGTTCTGTATGAGGAAAGTCTTCACAATTCAATATCATATCAGTATTTACATGGTGTTCAAAACTACTACTAAAACTGCAGGAAAAATTACTCTGCGATTTGGCAGAAGTCTCATACAGTTACATTGTTCAGTTAGTTAAAATCAAATGTTCCATAAACTTATATGTGGAAAAGATACTTGAATGGCATAGCAAGGAGTACTAAAAATAATGAATTAAACCATGAAAATCATAATGAGTAACATTAAACAATGCTGGCAAGAACTAGAAAGATTACATAAATATTACATCGAAGAGGAATATTTACATTTTCCACGGCTGGACCAGTATAATATCCTGAGCTGTTACAGTAATTGCAATGTAATTATCGATTTATTGTATATCTTTAATCTTTAAATTCATCTTGAAAATCTATATTTCTAAACACAGACTTCTCTACATGGTTGATTAGAATGTAAAATGATGTGACTGATGTGAAAAAGAGTTTCTCTTATTGTAACAAATGATTTCTATAAAATAGTCATATTATTAATCTGCACACTGTTTCAATGTAATATCTCAAGCAGCTGATGTTTGGATATTTCAAGCTAGAAGTTTCAGTTTTCTAAATTGTTTCTTACATTTCTCATATGTATATATATGTATGTGTGTGTGTGTGTATATGTGCGTATGTATGTGTGTGTGTGTGTATGTGTATATGTATATATATATGTATATTATCCCTGGGGATAGGGGTGAAAGAATACTTCCCACGTATTCCTCACGTGTTGTAGAAAGCGACTAGAGGGGACGGGAGCGGGGGGCCAGAAATCCTCCCCTCCTTGTATTAACTTTCTAAAATGGGAAACAGAAGAAGGAGTCACGCGGGGAGTGCTCATCCTCCTCGAAGGCTCAGAGTGGGGTGCCTAAATGTGTGTGGATGTAACCAAAATGTGAAAAAAGGAGAGATAGGTAGTATGTTTGAGGAAAGGAACCTGGATGTTTTGGCTCTAAGTGAAACGAAGCTCAAGGGTAAAGGGGAAGAGTGGTTTGGGAATGTCTGGGGAGTAAAGTCAGGGGTTAGTGAGAGGACAAGAGCAAGGGAAGGAGTAGCAATACTCCTGAAACAGGAGTTGTGGGAGTATGTGATAGAGTGTAAGAAAGTAAATTCTCGATTAATATGGGTAAAACTGAAAGTTGATGGAGAGAGGTGGGTGATTATTGGTGCATATGCACCTGGGCATGAGAAGAAAGATCAAGAGAGGCAAGTGTTTTAGGAGCAGCTGAATGAGTGTGTTAGTGGTTTTGATGCACGAGACCGGGTCATAGTGATGGGTGATTTGAATGCAAAGGTGAGTAATGTGGCAGTTGAGGGAATAATTGGTATACATGGGGTGTTCAGTGTTGTAAATGGAAATGGTGAAGAGCTTGTAGATTTATGTGCTGAAAAAGAAAATCTACAAATACTTTCATATAAAACTTGTCACACTCTGACACTACCAATCACATTACTGAAATTTCATACTTATTTTACAGTCCCTAATGAAGAAAACATCATTTCTCACAGGTAATCAGTTGGAATGACTTGATGAATGCAATCTGCTGCTTTTTGAGAGAAACTCATAAAAAGTATAATTGTAAATGTAAATATATTTAAATATATCAAAAACTGCTATCACTCTCCTCAACTGTATGATACTACAGGTTTCCCTTGTCATCCATAAGTGTTACATTGCTCAGGAACCTTGCAGTCAGCAAAACTGTGAATGGGATTACATTAATTTAAAGGGAAATGGGTTTTGTGCAGGGATACATAATGAACAGCTAACTTTTGTCTTGACAGTAAGTTGAATTCTTGGTATGATTTTATTATTGCTATGCACTTTCACTTACTGTTTCAGCCAGAAAGTAGCCATAATACTAATAATAAACATTTAAAAGAAAGAAATTTGTATCAGGCAAATACAAGAGACAAGCAACTAACTGCAGTCATTTACTCCAATCCAAAATGGTGGGACATGCAACAGAAGGTACAATTTTACCATAATGAAAATTTAATAGGTAAACTGGCTTCAGTGGAAAGCATGGTGAGGTTTTAGTAAGTTCAATTCATTTCTATAAGAGTTTCACCAACAACTAGAGGAAACAAGGTTTTTTTTGACTTCTGGAGGTGTTTCATCATTTATATTAACCTACAACTAGTATCTCTACAACAAAGGTTAATGTTAGAATGTTGAGATATTATGACCCAGGAAAGTATGGGGTAATTTATGTAAATGTAAGCAAAACACCACTAGAAATTATCAGAGCCTATGGAAACCTCACCCAACTCTCCCTTGTGTAAGATGTTACACTTAGAAATCAACAGAACCTCTGAAAACCTCAACTAAATTACTATAATTATGGGTGACACACAAAAATATCAACAGAACCTTTGACAATTTTATGATTTCCCCTAGAAACCAAGATATACCTTTCCTTTCACTGTTACAATAGCAATATACCAATATTAATGTCATCTGGTGCATCTGTCCTGCCACTGGAAAATGGTAGGATTGACTGCAGTTTCTCACTGAACAAAGGTGTGTGTGGAGAGAGAAGGGGCCTTGATATGATTTTTTCTATTAATTGCTTTATCATTACTATAATATGACTGCTGTATTGCCAAAACAGTTCAGTAACAGAGCACAGCATTCACTTAAACATACCCAAGGCTGTGTAATTTCCCTTTTGGAATAACCTATTTGTACTGTATGAGGAGGGAGTTTTACATGCATATGACCCCATCTTTTAAAATTTTCTTAATCATTCAGCTTCTTTAAAGTTTATATAAGCTGTTTATATTAACCATGTCTTCAATCCTTTAAATCCATTCTCTTACTTAATTTCATGTTATTTAATCAGAATGGTCTATTTTAATGTCTCTCAAAAAACTGTTCCCTCTCTACAGTACCAACCTGTTTTGAAAACTTAAAAGGTTGTGTTTAGGTCACCCCTGCCTCTTACTTATTCCTAGGTAGGCAAAGTTAAGGCCTCTTGTCTTTCCCTGTAACTTAGCTCTTAATTCTGGTACCATCTTTCCTGCTATCTTCTGAAGCTTTCCTTCGAGCTCTTTGTTCTTCTTTGGGTGTGGTGACCACATTTGAAAAACACATCCTAGTTATGGCCTTATGGATGATGTGAACAGCTTACTGAATATTTCCTTATCCATGTACTTCAGTGCAATAAAAAATATATTCTAACAGACAATTTGTCTTCTTGACTACTACTTTCTTAAGGTGGGACTGTGGGGACACGTTAGGGATAATGTTGAATCCCAAGTCTTTCTCAAACACATATTCCTGCAGCAGCTTATTTTGTTTGTGGGGAGGTGTAAGCAGATGAACATGTGTTCAGGGAAAAGTTAGCACCTCCTGCCCTCCACACACGTACAATCCACACTTGGTATGATTTTTTTGTCTTTAAAATGTCTTATTCTAATTGTTTTAACATCCTCAGGGATAAGAGAGAATATTACCCATGCATTTCATGCATGTCATACAAGGGAACAAAAGAAAAGAAAAAGAGATCACACAAGGAATTTTCCTCTAAGGCTCAGTCATCTGTTCCTTGCACTAACCTGCAAAAGTGTGGAACAGTGAAAAGGTATGAAAGAAATGTATGAATCACTAGGGATGGAGAGAAAGGATACTATTCTCACATCTCTGGCATGTTATGAAAAGGATTAGCCATCTGTTCCTGGTGCTACCTCAGTAAATCAGCAAACAGCTGATAGGTTATGAAAAAAGTTTTACTTATGCTATACTACACCTACGGTACAGCTAAAATAGCATAATAACTGTACAAAATAATCACTTAATCATACCAGAAAGTTGACCTAATGACAGTGTGTGTGTGTGTGTGTGTGTGTGTGTTTGGGTTTGCAGTTGCAACAGTTAAGGATCTAAGATGACTCTTCAGTACAATTACATGACTTATCTGCACTGATTTAGCTACACATTAACATAAGCATGGTAATAATAAAACATCATGGAAAATTAGAGGATGATTTGGAAGGAGGTAAACGGTGCGAGGATGACAAGAGAACAAACTGTGGGAGCATCAGTGAGGGGTGCAGATGGGGAAGAGGTGACACGCAAAGAAATAAAGAAGAGTTGGAGTGAGTATTTTGAAGGTTCTTTAATGTTTTGGATGATAGGGTGACAGAAGTGGGGAGTTTGAGATGTGGAAAAAATATGCTGTGAGATTTATGGAGAATGGTTTGGCAAAAAAGGAAGAGAGAGTCAAATCCAGGCATAAAATTAAGTGAAGAAAAAGTAGCTGGAGTGGATGGGATTTCATAAACTTTTCACGAAAACGTGAGTATTGTTGACCTTTTAGTCAGGATTTTCAATATATGTATGGATCAAGCTAAGATGCTTGCAGACTAGTGTAATGCCTGTATAATGCCTTTACATAAAGGCAAGAAGGACAGCAGAGAATGCTCAAATTATGGTGGTATAAGTCTGCTGAGTACACCTGGTAAGTTATATGAGAAAGTGGTGACTGAGCAGGTGGCATCATGCACAGAGTATTAGGTTGAGGAGGAACAATGCAGCTTCAGGAATGGAAGAAAATGTGTGGACCAGCTGTTTGTTGGAGAATTTGTGAAGGAAATAATCATAAGAAAAAGACAGATTTGTATGCAGCACTTATGGATATAAAGAAAGGATATGACTGGGTTGAGGAAGGTGCTAGGAACATACTGGTGTGGGAGAAAAACTAATAGAAAAGCAGAATCTTTATTGAGCAGGTATGCTATGCATGTACACTGGAAAGGAGGATGAATGATTCTAAGAGAAGTTGGGCATATCTCAAGTGGGTGCAATGTCATAATGGCTGTTTGATTTGTTTATAGATGAGGTGGTAAGGGAAGTAAATATAAGTCTTGAAGAAAAGAGTAGGTGTGCAGTCTGCTTGTGGTGGGGTAGCCTGGGAGTTGAAGCAATTGCTGTTTGCAGACAACAAGGTTCTAATGGAGAGCAGATCTAGAAACTGCTGAAGTTGCTTTCTAAATGTGGGAGAGTATAAGAAAGGAGGAAGTTGAGAACTGATGTGAATAAAAGTAAGGTTATAACGTTCAGTAAGTGAGCAAAGAAAAGTTGATCTGAATTGCATTTCAATGGAGAGAACTTTGAAGTAGCATTGATTTAGATACCTACATACAGACATGGTAGCAGAGAGAATCATGACAGCTGAGGTGAATCATATGATGAGGGAGGCAGCAAAGTCCTAGGTGCAATAAGAGTGTGGAAAGATAGATCACTCTCTGTAAGGGTAAAGATGGGTATGTTTGAAGGTTAGTAGACATGGATGAGGGTTGATGTATTGGAAATGAAATGTTTGGGGACAACATGCACCGTGAAGAGGGTTGAGTGAGTAAGGAATGACAGGGCAAGTAAGAGGTGTGGTAATAATATAGTATGTCTGGGACAGCTGAACAGGGTGTGCTGAAATGGTTTGGAATATGGAGAGAAGAAAGAGGAGACTGACTCAGAGAATATATAAGTTAGAAGTGGAGTGAACACTGATGATGAGATCAAAGGATCAAGAGAAAGATGCTTTTATTCACTGAATCTGAACATGCAGGCTAGCATGAAGTTTGTGTAGCACAGAGAGAATTAGAGTAAAATGGTACATGAACTGAACCTGGGCATAGAAAGTGGTCAAGGGAAACCACAAAGAGTTCTGTGGGGCTTCGCTGTGGATATGAAGCTCTGTTTTGGTGCGTTATACATGACTACTAAAGTGGATGTGAGCAAATGAGGCCATTCTATGTCTGCTCCTGGTGCTATCCGACACAAAATGGTGAACGAGAAAGACAAAGAATAATATATAACAAAAAGAAAACTTATAGTAAGTGGTGTGGATGAGGTGGTGTGTGGGGATAGGGTGGGTCTTCATGGGTTCACTTACACTCTTGTGTAAGTGTTGCCATATGAATGTATGAGATTATAAAAGTTTACAGAAAAGAACGTGAAAAAAATATATACTTTTTTCATACTAAGTGTACTGCAGGTATACAACTATCTGACAATCATCAATAATATCATTTACAAAAGAATTCTTATATATTTCACATGGTTGGCATTTTTACTCTGCCAAACTTTTGAAGTATGATGAATTTATCCCTGATTTCTATCTAATTTTTCCATATTCTATAGCATTCTCCTTAAGGGTCAACAAGAACAGGTATTCTTTCATGAATAAGACTCTGGGAAAGTTTTTCTAAGCAAAATATGCAGCAAAATCTAAATAATAGCATCTATTATGTAAGGTAAACATTACGTATTCATAAAGTATACATAAGTTATGGTAAGGCACATCATACGAATAATTCGATCCAAAATGACTGGGAGGTACTTTAGTTTCAGGTCCAATGCTAATTGAATATCCTGAAAATTTTCATGAATGAATGAAGTTTACAGACAAATGTGCATTTTCTGATAGTTGCTTGGCTCATTTTAAACTGTGCCACAGCATCAAACACCTTTATGTATTTGGCAAGGAAAAATTGGCCAATTATGAGCCTTCATAATTTTCTATAAAATTTTGTTTCTTGGAATGACAAATATGATTTAAGAATTGGACATTTAATGATCAAGGGAAGGCTGATTACTGCCAATTTAAATACTACAACCATGTTTGTGTAGCTACTGTATCGCAAATGTGAAGTACTAAGCTTGCACTTCAAATATGCAAGGTTGGCACAGTGTTATTGTAGCATGTAGGTGGAAATTTGCGGGCCAACAAGGGAATGTATCATAATCAGCAGATTTTTGTCCCAAAAACTTAACTGCAAACCACTGAAACCATGAACAGCAAACTTGTGGATGGTATGGAAACCTGTAAATAAGCATTAATTTGGTTGACTCAACTTAATTCTTGGTTTTTAAAGAGAAATGACATCCTACAAGCCTCAAAGTACAATAACAATGGAAACAGACAGTCCCTGAAGGAATGATTGAAAATAATCAAGTTCATACTTCTCAATGCATCTCATTTTGAGGCACGTCACACATAGATTTTTCAATCAATTTCAATTCCTTTCACTCAGCACCTTAACAAACTGTGTTACCAACTCAATCTTAACAGTAGATTTTCTATTATTCTCTCAGTATCATATCCACATTACAGTCATTTTAATGCAGCAGTTAAACTGTAGTGACAGCAAGATGAAAACCATAACTTTGAGGGTGTTATTTATTCAGTCTAAAGACTGCCAATACTGCTATTTCAATCAGGTAACAATCAAGCATGACAACCTCCTGTTTGTAACCCTGATTTGGGTCTGAACTGCTTTGTTTTATCTAATAATAATAATGTTATGGACTAATACGCCATAAAGCAACTCTAAGTCATGAGCAATTTTCTTCAAATTATTCTAATAAAGGTACCTTGTATTCTTAGTACCCAAGGGCAGCAAAATATCTAGTTTCTCTTATTGATCCATCTTATATTATTGGTACCCTTTTAAGCACAATATATGTTACTTTTCTTTCAAATTTAGTAGATTAAAATGAACAATACTCATGATCTGCTGTGTTACAAACAGATACAATGTCAACAAGTGTTAAAGGTACTGCAATCATCATATATGCTCAAAACCTAAATGAGCATAAAAACCTGGAAGTAATGTAATAACATTCTGTAACATGAATACCACTAAGTAACACTTCATGATGGTGTTGTTCATAAAAAAATAATTTCCAAAACACAAAGAGAATATGAAACAAATACATCTTTCTCAATTATTAGATTGAGAATATTTACAAAAAGGAAATGGAAAGTTTTCTTACTTACTTGGGAAGAACAAAAGCCAAAGCTTTTCTTTGTTTTACTAACAAGAAAATAATTTGACAGTAATGACAAGAATTACAGGGAATATTAGAACTTGAATAATAACAGTGAAAAATTATTTGTTCAATAAATTGTATGGTTTTCCTGTTATGTAACCATATGAAAACAAAAGTCCCATTACCAGGTAGCACTGTCCTCACATATTGCTACAATAATAAGGTTTCTAACATGACCGACCATCATAAATCAACTCCAAGAGACACTGATATCTGCTCCAAATAATGACTTTTCAATGGGAGACCATAGAGTCTTTCTTCACTGATGGCAGCACACTGAAACAAGAAAATACCAAATGTAAATATTTAATGACTGATATACTTATAAAATCTCTTAAAAGTACAAGCTGTTTCTTTCTATATTTGGGCAATGCAAGCCTGTTCAGAGATAAAACTTCATGACTTGTTGGAAAGGGTAACATAAAAACCCAATTATAAGAAAGCCAAACTACCTAATAAAAGAGACTACAACTCACACTGAAGTATTATTTTTTCATTATTATACTTTGTCGCTGTCTCCCATGTTAGCAAGGCAGCGCAAGGAAACAGACGAAAGAATGGCCCAACCCACCCACATACACATGTATATACATACACGTCCACACACTCACATATACTTACCTATACATCTCAATGTATACATATATATACACACACAGACATATACATATATACAAATGTACATAATTCATACTGTCTGCCCTTATGCATTCCTGTCACCACCCCGCCACACATGAAATGACAACCCCCTCCCCCCCACATGTGCGTGAGGTAGGGCTAGGAAAAGACAACAAAGGCCACATTCGTTCACACTCAGTCTCCAGCTGTCATGTATAATGCACTGAAACCACAGCTCCCTTTCCACATCCAGGCCCCACAGAACTTTCCATGGTTTACCCAGACACTTCACATGCCCTGATTCAATCCACTGACAGCACGTTGACCCCGGTATACCACATCTTTCCAATTCACTCTATTCCTTGCAAGCCTTTCACCCTCCTGCATGTTCAAGGCCCCGATCACTGAAAATCTTTTTCACTCCATCTTTCCACCTCCAATTTGGTCTCCCACTTCTCCTCGTTCCCTCCACCTCTGACGCATATATCCTCTTTGTAAATCTTTCCTCACTCATTCTCTCCATGTGACCAAACCATTTCAAAACATCCTCTTCTGCTCTCTCAACCACACTCTTTTTATTACCACACATCTCTCTTACCCTTTCATTACTTACTCAATCAAACCACCTCACACCACATATTGTCCTTAAACATCTCATTTCCAGCACATCCACCCTCCTCTGCACAACTTTATCTATAGCCCATGCCTCGCAACCATATAACATTGTTGGAACCACTATTCCTTCAGATATACCTATTTTTGCTTTCCAAGATAATGTTCTCAACTTCCATACATTTTTCAATGCTCCCAGAGCTTTCGCCCCCTTCCCCACCCTATGATTCACTTCCGCTTCCATGGTTCCATCCACTGCCAGATCCACTCCCAGATATCTAAAACACTTCACTTCCTCCAGTTTTTCTCCATTCAAACTTACCTCCCAGTTGACTTGTCCCTCAACCCTACTGTACCTAATAACCTTGCTCTTACTCACATTTACTCTCAGCTTTCTTCTTTCACACACTTTACCAAGCTCAGTCACCAGCTTCTGCAGTTTCTCACCCGAATCAGTCGCCAGCGCTGTATCATCAGCGAACAACATTTGACTCATTTCCCAAGCTCTCATCCACAACAGACTGCATACTAGTGCCTCTCTCCAAAACTCTTGCATTCATCTCCCTAATAACCCAATCCATAAACAAATTAAACAACCATGGAGACATTACGCACCCCTGCCGCAAACCAACATTCACTGACAACCAATCACTTTCCTCTCTTCCTACTCGTACACATGCCTTACATCCTCGATAAAAACTTTTCACTGCTTCTAACAACTTGCCTCCCACACCATATATTCTAAATACCTTCCACAGAGCATCTCTATCAACTCTATCATATGCCTTCTCCATATCCATAAATGCTACATACAAATCCATTTGCTTCTCTAAGTATTTCTCACATACATTCTTCAAAGCAAACTCCTCATCCACACATCCTCTACCACTTTTGAAACCATACTGCTCTTCCCCGATCTGATGCTCTGTACAAGCCTTCACCCTCTCAATCAATACCCTTCCATATGATTTCCCAGGAATACTCAACAAACTTATACCTCTGTTGAGAGACAAAACTTCATGACTTGTTGGAAAGGGTAACATAAAAACCCAATTATAAGAAAGCTAAGCTACCTAATAGACTAAAACTCACATTGAAGTATGTAAACAAATTATCTGACAATTTGGTTACACATGCTTAATCTGACTGAAAAGAACATATTAAAGTTGGGAGGAATGGCACTGTATATCTAAAGGTGTTTCGTTGTTTAAATGCAGAAGAAAGCCTCTCAACAGAATTCTGTTTTCTATACTTGACAGTACACTGAAAAGACACAAACCTATGAACAAAGAATGTAAAGATTTTAAGGATCATTTTAAGGATCAAGTGAAAATCCGATTGTTAACAAAGATGGGAAAGTGTCTTTATTGTATGAAGAGTAGGGTAAACCTAGGCTTCGTAAGGTGTAATAAAGATGCCTTTGTCGAGGATGAAGTGAATTTATGCTTATCAAGGGTGTATTGAAGATATATCTAATAACGGTGTTTCTCTCCAAAGTGAACATGATCACCTCTCTCTCTCCAATTTTGATGCCTTATGGCTAAAAATTTCTCTACCCTCTATAACTTTGCTTTTATGTTTTTCATATTTCTTCCAATTCCTCTTACTATGTACAACTCTCTCACTATCTGATTTCTTTCCAAGAAGCATTGCTTTTCTCACATAGCCTCATGACAATCCAGAATACCAAACAAACAATCTATGGATTTGTATTTAGCTACTGATTTAGCTGTTTGAATAAAAATCACATGTCAATTATACAAGGGCTTTCTCATAATGGGAACAGTAAGATATCATAATAGTATTCTTAATAACACATCTGAAGTCCTACATTCCATTTTTTCATAAAATCAGGTCATCTCTTATTCATCTTACATGAAATCATGTTGCAAACTTAAGAAAAAATCATCCTTGGGTTCTATGGAATCTGAAATGTGCAGTATCATCCCAATTCTTATGGTATGGTTGGTGCTTCTGCTTATTTGTTGTATGCCTTCTCCATTATGAAATCCTTTCCTTAACCCCTATTCTTTAATTTAATTTGGAATGATGCTGTAATATGTTTACTGAAACAGGACAAACTTTGGAGATGATTATTTTCAAAAGTAATTGCACCACACTACTAGTTAATGAAGTCTGGCAAGCTACAAGGATGAGTTGTTATTTACCAAATATCATGTGATTATGAAGGGGAACAATACAAGAGCAAAAAGGACGACTATAATTATCAGAAACTTTAAACATATGCTTAAAGAAAAATTTGAAGTAAACAAAATGATAATAATCATCAGGGCTTCATTATTGTGCATGTGAGGTAATTATAAAAATGCATGCTAATTTTCCTTTACTTATGCAAATCTTGAGCATGAATGACCATAAATGCTTTAAAGATACAAATGAAAATTTGAAACACTTATAACTGAATCAGATGACGTTGTAAGTGGCTGTTCATCAACAAGTAACTGTGCTGGAACAACAGAATGATATGTGAAAAAAAAAGATTTCACAAGAAACACGAAATATAATCACTGTCCGCTATCATTACTATTATATCCCAAGACCAGAACGCTGAAGTTTGATAGTTATGGAGACTCTATTGCCATGGCTACCCAGTTGAGGGAGTCCCGGTTGGAACAGGGGTCACAGATACAGACAGACAGATAGATAGAATCCCAAGACCCCGTCAATGGGGCTCCTACACTTTTGAGGATGTGCACTGTGCAGAGGCAGGGAAAGGTGGGCTCTTTTTGGGCAGGTTCTCCATGAAGTTGTTCTCTTTTTCATCTATAGTTAATGATAATACCTCAATGGAGGTGACTTCCTGCTTGCAACATTGCTACTTGCTCGCAGAGAGTAGTACAAGCTCTTCCCTACTTACAACCTATGTGACCAGAAAAAAATATAAAAAATCAAAATGATGAAATATGAACTAAAGAATCTTATACAAAAGGTTATAAGAACTACAGAATCATTTATCAAAGCTGGCTGATAAAAAATGAGGTAATCATGATAGAAACTGAGTAGGATAAAAGAATGTTGTACAGGTATAAGAGTTCTACATGCTATGCTGACATATGTCCAACTTACATCCATTTCGAGCTCTGATTGATCGGTCAGAACGGAACTTGGACATGAGTCTGGGAGGGAGTATATATCAATATCAGGTTGGCATTTTGTTCTTCATTCCACCAACTGTTTTCAAAAACCTTTCATCCAACTGCAATTTCTTAATGATTGAAATAAGTTCTTTAATCAAGGGAGAATAAAAAGATGTTCTGGAAGGAGGTAAATAAAGTGCGTAAGACAAGGGAGCAAATGGGAACTTCAGTGAAGGGCGCAAATGGGGAGGTGATAACAAGTAGTGGTGATGTGAGAAGGAGATGGAGTGAGTATTTTGAAGGTTTGTTGAATGTGTTTGATGAGAGAGTGGCAGATATAGGGTGTTTTGGTCGAGGTGGTGTGCAAAGTGAGAGGGTTAGGGAAAATGATTTGGTAAACAGAGAAGAGGTAGTAAAAGCTTTGCGGAAGATGAAAGCCGGCAAGGCAGCAGGTTTGGATGGTATTGCAGTGGAATTTATTAAAAAAGGGGGTGACTGTATTGTTGACTGGTTGGTAAGGTTATTTAATGTATGTATGACTCATGGTGAGGTGCCTGAGGATTGGCGGAATGCGTGCATAGTGCCATTGTACAAAGGCAAAGGGGATAAGAGTGAGTGCTCAAATTACAGAGGTATAAGTTTGTTGAGTATTCCTGGTAAATTATATGGGAGGGTATTGATTGAGAGGGTGAAGGCTTGTACAGAGCATCAGATTGGGGAAGAGCAGTGTGGTTTCAGAAGTGGTAGAGGATGTGTGGATCAGGTGTTTGCTTTGAAGAATGTATGTGAGAAATACTTAGAAAAGCAAATGGATTTGTATGTAGCATTTATGGATCTGGAGAAGGCATATGATAGAGTTGATAGAGATGCTCTGTGGAAGGTATTAAGAATATATGGTGTGGGAAGCAAGTTGTTAGAAGCAGTGAAAAGTTTTTATCGAGGATGTAAGGCATGTGTACGTGTAGGAAGAGAGGAAAGTGATTGGTTCTCAGTGAATGTAGGTTTGCGGCAGGGGTGTGTGATGTCTCCATGGTTGTTTAATTTGTTTATGGATGGGGTTGTTAGGGAGGTGAATGCAAGAGTTTTGGAAAGAGGGGCAAGTATGAAGTCTGTTGGGGATGAGAGAGCTTGGGAAGTGAGTCAGTTGTTGTTCGCTGATGATACAGCTGATTCATGTGAGAAACTGCAGAAGCTGGTGACTGAGTTTGGTAAAGTGTGTGGAAGAAGAAAGTTAAGAGTAAATGTGAATAAGAGCAAGGTTATTTGGTACAGTAGGGTTGAGGGTCAAGTCAATTGGGAGGTGAGTCTGAATGGAGAAAAACTGGAGGAAGTGAAGTGTTTTAGATATCTGGGAGTGGATCTGGCAGCGGATGGAACCATGGAAGTGGAAGTGGATCATAGGGTGGGGGAGGGGGCGAAAATTCTGGGAGCCTTGAAGAATGTGTGGAAGTCGAGAACATTATCTCGGAAAGCAAAAATGGGTATGTTTGAAGGAATAGTGGTTCCAACAATGTTGTATGGTTGCGAGGCGTGGGCTATGGATAGAGTTGTGCGCAGGAGGATGGATGTGCTGGAAATGAGATGTTTGAGGACAATGTGTGGTGTGAGGTGGTTTGATCGAGTAAGTAACGTAAGGGTAAGAGAGATGTGTGGAAATAAAAAGAGCGTGGTTGAGAGAGCAGAAGAGGGTGTTTTGAAATGGTTTGGGCACATGGAGAGAATGAGTGAGGAAAGATTGACCAAGAGGATATATGTGTCGGAGGTGGAGGGAACGAGGAGAAGAGGGAGACCAAATTGGAGGTGGAAGGATGGAGTGAAAAAGATTTTGTGTGATCGGGGCCTGAACATGCAGGAGGGTGAAAGGAGGGCAAGGAATAGAGTGAATTGGAGCGATGTGGTATACCGGGGTTGACGTGCTGTCAGTGTATTGAATCAAGGCATGTGAAGCGTCTGGGGTAAACCATGGAAAGTTGTGTAGGTATGTATATTTGCGTGTGTGGACGTATGTATATACATGTGTATGGGGATGGGTTGGGCCATTTCTTTCGTCTGTTTCCTTGCGCTGCCTCGCAAACGCGGGAGACAGCGCAAAAAAAAAAAAAAAAAAAAAAAAAAAAAAAAAAAAAAACTACGTGAAATTGGCACAGAATTAAATTCACACCATCAGCACAACAATAACTAAGGTCTATAAGGTCGATCATAAAACTCAAGATTTTTACATTTGCCTGAGAAATGTTGGCTTGTAGTACAGGATCAGTGGATGAAAAAAGGTCAGCATCCCAACTTTTCTGTCGAAGCCAAGTAGCCAAAGGTAATATATGTCCCTCAGTGGTAAACATGTATCGATGAGAGTTAATGTTGACAGGATTCTCCACATCAAACAACTGTGGATAAAACACATATTATTCAACTGTGAAAAAATTAAGCACCGTACGGTAAAACAGTAATGGCAAAAATGAAATTAGATTCAATTAAAAGTTCAAAATATTCTCAAAGAACAAGAACATTCAGAGAATGAAAGATAAACCATACATGAATATATCAAAATGATGCAAGCAAAAGTATAAGAGTACTAATGCTCTCTAAAAAATTGCAGAAAAATAAGGCAAAATGAAGGCATACCAAAACTAAAATACACAAGATGGGTTAAGTTGGATCTCCAGAATGGGATCGCAGTCATTTATGCTTGGAAAAATTCTTCATGAGTGATCTTTAAATTCTGGGCAAATATGAAACAACTTATTATGCTGAAGTAGTGAATTTGTAAACTGCCTTCAAATGACAGGATAAAATAACATGAACAAACTTACAATACATGCAAAGGAACCTTGTGAACTCAGTAGGCTGCTCTGTGTGATGTCATCACTTGACATACATACACAATTACAAACTGGTTAATAATATGGTTCATCTCATAGAATATTAAATAAACTATAAAATGAACAAATTTTATTTTCCAATTCAATAGTGGGCTTGTAATAATGTGGGCATACACTTATCAACTCTCCCAATCTGACCCCAAAGATTGACCTACCTGTCCAATGCTAGAGTGTTGGTTTTCTTTCCCCATACAGATGACCCCAACTTACAATGGTTAGACTTATGATGTTTATCATAAAATAGGCTTTGTCTTCGATGATTCTGTCCAAATGTAGGTTAATGCAAGTATTCTGAGAATGTTTAAGGTAGGTTTGATATACAATATCAAATGTATTAAATGTATTTTCGACTTAGGATATTCTCAACTTATTATGGGTTTCTCGGAATGTAACACCATTGTAAGTTGAGGAGCATCTGTACTCTAGATATTATGTACTCAGGTTTCTGGCCTTGAGAACTGGCTGCTTGTGTCCCCATTATCCACTGGAAAACGTAATTCTTGGCAAGCCACTGAGTCACATGATGACTGGTAAGTCAGGAATGGGCCAATGTTATGTCTGCATCTTTTCTTAAACTGAAAAGATTTTAAAACTACCTTCTCATGTTTTCATACATCAGTGACCTTCCCCTTTATAATAGGCCAGTTTTTCACTTCTTCCAAAACAATCAAATTCTCCCATTAACTCCCCTTTTTTGTTTTTTCAATTTTCTATTCTTTTTAAAGTAGCCCCTATGAAGACTTTTGTCTATGACTGGAGCTCTCAATATAATAGAAATACTGTAGACAATACAATGCAAAAAATGTCTGAAGTGAAAAAATAACAGAAAATCCCACCACTGCAAATTACCCCTTTATAACATGATTAATTCTGAAATTCCATCACTATGAAAAACTACGGAATGGATTGATAGATTTGAATATAAGAAAATACACAAAAATCAATGTCAATACCTTTATGTTGGCCTGAATGAGTGCAAAATAAACAGGAGGGGATGTGGCTGATATGTCTGGCAGCTCAAGATGAAAGGGGAAAATATAGGTTTTCCTTTCACATGAATACAGCATCAAGCTACCTATATTTCTTAAAGCATGCACAGCACTGATAGTGAATTTCATGAGTATATCCAAAAATAGTACACTATGCACACTAAAAATGAGAGGAAGGAAGGATATGGCCTCAAGAGATGAGGGAAAACACGAAGATCCTATTTGTTTGCACGTTGCTCTACTCATTTCCTTACACAGGCATAACAATGATCATGAATTACTTGAATATGTGTACAAATACACATACTAAATGATATATTATGCACTACTCTATAAATGGCACCTCATGTTTATTCTTACCTTATTTTCCTTTTACCCAACATGGCCAGGACTTGGGCATATTTACTTAGGTCATGCTGGACACCATCAAAAACAAAAGCCAGAAAAGTTTGGAAATACTCCAGCTCTTTATTATCATCTGTTACCAACACCTCTGGATTACAAAAATGAAAATCAGGTGCACTTGTTACTAATCTATTCCATGCGAACGTAAAAATGCCAAGCATAAGTGTGATGGTGTCCCTTATTGGCCTCCCACTTCCTTGCTCCCATTAAAATCCCTTTAAATTCACTTATTTCTTCACTTTTTATTTCTTCTTCTTCTTCTTCATTATCCTCATTGGAGGAGAAATATGATAAGCGTTTCTCCTTATCCAGTACGTCATTAAGAAAAATCAACAGTACATATTCCTGTAAGGGCATTATATGAATGATCAGACAGGTCGATGGATACACACCTATAACAGTGACTATGGATGTGAATGAAAGAAACTTCAACAGGCTATCATTTGTGAAGTAAATCAGCTGCACACACACACACACACACACACACACATACACACCCCACCATACTGAGAACTTAAGAGAGCAAAATTTCATGATTATGAAAGTTGAGAATTTGGGTGAAAACTTATATAATAACATTCAACTCCTTGTACAGACCCACCCTGAAAAAAAAAATGAAGAACACTGTTTGGAGGAAGGATTTCCTGAGCCAGTTTTTATGTGAAACAATTCCTAATGCCCGATTATGGTAAGGATATTGTATGTCTGGTACAGATTTGCCATTTCAGTTATCCCATGTTATGCAGAGAGGAAGGATGTAACTTTTGCTTGCAGTGCTTGCGTTTAGTAACATTTTCTCTATTTCTGTTCCAGGTGATTGTAGCAATTAGTCGTATGAAGTTGTCCCATGAAGAGAAGGCCTGTACTTCAGCTAGCAAGTAAGAAGATATGACCATAAACAAGATTTCAAGACGTACTGGAAAGCCTAGTTCATCATCTGGACACTTGTTTTGGGCTTCCTTCTAATGCCGTCCCTCACCATAAAGATGGGTCTGATCAACTTACATAGATCAGTAACATGATTAGGATGGGTTTTTCAGTACATCTTGCTTCATCAGATTATCTGTCATACTGGTCTTCCATGGTTGACAAGATCTGGCTTTTTGGAAGGAGGAAGCCCATACAAGAGTCCAGGTGGTGGGCTCATCCCTAACAGTACATCTTGAAATCTGGCTTATAGACACACTTTCTTGCTTTTAAGCAAGATTATAGGCCTTTTATTACCAAGATAACTTCTTATAATTTAAGGTTAATTAATGGTTGATGAAAATTATCACAGAACAGAAACAGCAAAAATATTTCCATAAGGATGGTGAACAAAAGTTGCATCCTCCACTCTAAATAAAATGAGATCTTAAGGTGGAAAATCATGTTCAGTTACCAGAAATATGATATCCTCAGCATGAGCAAGTAAAAGGTGTTGTTCTGTAAATAAAACCTGATGCATGAAAGCCTTTTCTTAAATAGTAATCACTGTATTTCATTTGTATGACTGTAGCTGCAAAAGACTGTGAAAAATTCTTAAAAGTACATAATATCTTTTTTAATCTTGTTCATCATTTCACACAATAGTGAGGTAGCACCATAAAAATCCATTCTATAACTGCAATGTGCAATGCAACAAAAAAACAGGCCTCCACCAATCAATTGGCAGAATGCATGTATAATGCCACTGTATAAAGGTGAAGGGGATAAAGGTGAGTGTTCAAACTATGGAGTCATATGTTTGTCTAATATACCTAGTAAATTGTATGGGAGAGTATTGACTGAGAGGGTGAAGGCATGTACAGAGCATCAGACTGGGGAGGAGCAGTATGGTTTCAGATGTGGCTCAGGTGTCTGCTTTAAAGATTGTGTGTTAGAAATACTTAGAAAAACAGACGGATTTGTATGTGGCACTTGTGGAAGGGGATGTAAGCTGCTAGAAGCAGAGAAGTTTTTATCAGGGGTGTAAAATGTGTGTACGAGGAAGAAGAGAGGAGAATGAAAGGTTGCCAATGAAGGTTGGTCAGTGGCAGGGGTGTGTGATGTTACCATGGTTGTTTGATTTTTGTATGAATGGGGTAGTTAATAAGGTGAATGAAAGATTCTTGGAGAGAAGGGCGAGTATGCAGTCTGTAGAGGCTGAAAGGGCCTGGGAAGTGAGTCAGTTGTTGTTCGCACTGGTGGCTGATTCGAGTGAGAAACTGCAAAAGGTGGTAACTGAGTATGGAAAAGTGTATGAAAGGAGAAAGTTGAGAGTAAACATGAACATGAGCAAGGTTTTTAGGTTCAGCAGGGTTGAGGGACAAGTTAATTGGGATGTATGTTTGACTGGAGAAAGACTGAAAGAAGTGAAATGTTTTAGATATCTGGAAATGGCCTTGGCAGCGAATGAAACCATGGAGGTGGAATTGAGTAATAAAGTGAGGGAGGGGGAAAAGGTTCTGGGAGTGATGAAGAATGTGTGGAAAGAGATAATGTTATTTTGGAGAGCAAAAAAGGGTATGTATGAAGGAATAGTAGTTCTAACAATATTATATGGTGATGAAGAATAGGCTATAGAAAGGGTCATGTGGAGGAAGCGTGGATGTGTTGGACAATATATGGTGTGAGGTGGTTTGATTGAGTAAATAATGAAAGGGTAAGAGAGATGTGTGGAAATAAAACGTGTGGATGAGAAAGCAGAAGAGGGTGTGTTGAAATGGTTGACATATAGAGAGAATGAGTAAGGAAAGGCTAACAAAGAGGATATATGTGTCAGAAGAGGAGGGAACAAGAAGAATGGGGAGACCAAATTGGAGATGGAAGGATGGAAAGAAAAACATTTTGAGCAACTGGGGAATTTGAGCAACTGGGGATTCTGTTGTTAATCAGTTTTTCAAAGAGTCTGGATACTGAAGAAAGAAGTGGTACTGGACAGTAAGAGGAGAGGCACTTGGGTGTTTTGGAGATTTCAGGATCGAAAATATGCTTTCAAGGGTTTCGGGATGAAACTATGCTCTCTCACCAATCGATAATACAGCCTTGACAAGAGAGACTTTTCACTTGAGGTGTAACCTTAAACAGGTAAAGTCCAACTACAGTATGCAGTAAAATTTGGCATAATCACTTACACTATATGTCATGGTGTATATAGCTGAACTAAATAACTGTAAAAGAAACAGACCATAAATCAATGATGTGTTCATAGCATGGGAGGCATTAAACTCTATCACTGGAACAATTTTTAGCTTGTGTTTTTCATCCATCAACTCATACTTTCTAATCATAGAATGCATTATGATATAGGATAAACATTAATAACACTTATAACTCAGATATTTTATCCAAAGTACCACAAAATAAGTATAAGTCATTGCTGTGTAGGCAGCATGGGTGGGCCAACTGACATTTGTATATCATTGTTTCTTGAAGCAACTCACAGAATGCAACTTTGAAAGGATGACCAGAAGACAATTTTAGACCAGGCAAAGACTTCTGAATGTTGCATTAAAGATATAATTTTTCGGATGTCAAGATGAAAAGTCAATTTACACTTTCCTCAGCCAACTGCTGCAGCAAAAGGGTTAATGTCCACATGCAAGAAGAGTTTAGCTAATTCTATACAACCAGCTGACATAAAGTTCTGTTACGAGCATATGGGATTAGGAGACAAGATTGAAATGAGATTATGGAAATTCACATATGAAAATTTCATAATCTGACGTTAGTAAACAGAGAGACAGAATACTCCAGTGAGAAAAGTATGTCAAAAAATGGATGAGGACCAAATGAATAAACAATATCATTTTAGCAAAGTGACTGGATAGTCATTTAGTAGATGATATGAGGTGGGTATCTTGAGTAAAGGATTATATTTGAAAGGTGAGACACTAGTTGAATTTGTAGATGTACATTAATCATTTCTAAATTATACCATGTACAAATTTCTCTACTCTGTGAAAGGAAAATATTGTAAAGGATGTAGCTAGAGATATTTATCATATCATGTACAATGATACTCTTTATATCATATTTGTATCATCTCTAAATCCATTCCCATTTAAATCTGATTGATCTAGTTCATACAGGCACTCAGTTAACTTGTTCATATCCTTAATCCACATTCATGTGCTAATGAGAAAAATGGATTTTAGGTTTATACAAGTGCTTTTCACTTTCCCACTTCACACATTCAGTTCATACATTACATGAAACTAAACTCTACATTCATATCACCTATGCATACAAACTGATTCCACTGCATGTGATTGAATATCATTCCTCCGTTTTTTCCCTCCATCTATCCATTATGATAATTCTGATTACTTACCAGATACAAGTATTTGCATGTCTCAGAGAGAAAAAATGATTCCATACGGTCCTCAAGGGTCATGTCCAAGACAGAATGAATAGTAGCATATCCACACTGTGCTTTGGTTAGATTGTTGAGGGAATTCAGTATATCTCGTCCCACATGTAGATAGAATGGATTCTTTGTTGCCTGTGAGTACAATTTTAATCAAAATATTGGCTTATGTCATTACTTTTGAAATAATGTATACAGAACATGTCAATAACAAAATATCAATATATAAACAGAACATTGGTAATTTCATATACAGTAACTGAAAAAACCTTTGACTAAATGGTGTTGAATAAATGTCATGAGCTGCAATATCCCTGCTTCAACTCTTTCTGAAAAACATGAGCTATCTGAAAGGCAGCTAAGCTCATCTCCTCATGAAAACCACAATCATTGGCACAACCAATACCCAAGCAAGGCAATCACTGTACTCTTAACTTAAAGTTCCTCATGGCTTCATTACCCTCCCATGATTTCACTCATCTGAAAGAAGAAGCCCTTAAAGATCAACAACCTTGTGCTATTTCTGCTCTCTAAGAATACACTACATCTATGCCTTTCCTAACACTTTTTAGTCACTTCCCTGATTTCACTTCTCCTCATGACTACATTATTTCTAAGACTTAATCATCAGCTGAAGAGCTCTATGTATATGATCAACCAGTGTAAATATAAATGGAGTACCATGTTAAAAGGAGATACACACTATATAAACTCAGATGAGAAGGAATAAATATAGAGGGAAACTGAAGCAAAGATGGAAGGAAAATGATACTGTGTGCATGTGTCAGGAATGTCTAATTGAGGTTATCTAAAGGATACAGCATGATAACAAGTGATTATCTATAGGAATACAGCACAACAGCAATGTCTGATGTAGGAAGCAGTTGGTAGGGTAGCCAATGACCAGGAAGGTACATTACCAGTACTACCTGCCTGGGTATCAGGAGGGTTAGTGACATCTGCTTTGTGGTTGTCAAGTTGTATTCCTCTAACCCAGGTAGCTGCCTTTTCTTTCTACCTCACAAACATGTGGACTACTGGCTTCTGTCCACAAACATACAATCTCTCCTTGTCATAAGTAACACTTGCCAACGCTTAAGCAGCTAATCTTTTGCAACTCTAAATTTTCCTGCAGTGAGCACTATGTGCTAGCCCTGCCTTTTGGCAAAATGGTAGCAGAAGTATATAGTAGTAGGTAGGAACATTCAAGCAGGTAGAAAAATCCTTAGGTAGAAGCATTAGATAGAGGTAGTCATTAGAAGCATGAGATAGGAGCCTCTCCAAACAGTGCACTAGATTTGCCCTCTGGCAATGGCCTGTTAAGGGTGACATACTAAAGGCTAAGAAGCAGCACTGGAGTTCTTGGTTATAGAAGTCATCCCTTTGATGGCATTCCAACTGGAACCAGTGTCAGATATATATATATATATATATATATATATATATATATATATATATATATATATATATATATATATATATATATATATATTATCCCTGGGGATAGGGGAGAAAGAATACTTCCCATGTATTCCTTGCATGTTGTAGAAGGCGACTAAAAGGGGAGGGAGCGGGTGGCTGGAAATCCTCCCCTCTCTTGTTTTTTTTAATTTTCCAAAAGAAGGAACAGAGAAGGGGGTCAGGTGAAGATATTCCCTCAAAGGCCCAGTTCTCTGTTCTTAACGCTACCTCGCTAACGCGGGAAATAGCAAATAGTATGAAAAAAAAAATATATATATATATATATATATATATATATATATATATATATATATATATATATATATATATATAGATAGAACAATACGGAAAGAAACTTATGCTTCTGACATCTAACAATTCTAATCCCTGTTTGCTGTCTCCTGCATAAGTGAAGTACTGCCATGAACAGATGAGGAAATGGCTTCATTTGCTCTCATGCATTCTCTGGTTATTATGTGTAATGTACCAAAACCACAGCCCCCAAATCACAACCAGGTCCTAAAGACAATTCTGTGGAATCTCCAGCTCAGTCCAATGAAAGCAAGCTACCCCCTGTATACAACATCACTTCAATTCCCTCTAATCCATGCATGTGTTTCACCCTCCTGCATGTTCTCTCTCTGAGCACTCAAAATTTGATTAATTTCATCCCTCCATCTCCAGTTCGATCTACCCCTTCACCTTGTCCCTCCACTTCTAACACATATATCCTCTTTGTCAACATCACTCTCATTCTTTCCAAATGTCCAAACCTTTTCAACACACCCTCTACAGCTCTCTTAGCTATACTCTTCATATTACAAAAACCTCTCTCTTACCCTATCATTACTTAGAAAATCTATGATTAGCCTTATCAAATACCTGGTAAAGTAAATACGTAGACTCTACAAATTCAGGTCGCAGTGGGTAGAACATGACATCAGGAGAAATACGTTGCCAATTGAATCTCTCTGGAAGTACCCCATACTTTTTCCAAATTGTGTAGTAAAGAGCATGTGTACAGATGGCTTCCTCCATATCTCCAGCTAGAACCTGAAACGATTAAGAGTGAAAAGGGAATTTATGAATCTGTTTACTTTCTGCCTAAGTTCCAAAATAAATTCTAATTCACATTGCTCTATTTTATTAAATCTTACAATGATGCTAGTTCCTTTAGTACAGGATAATGATGTGTATGAGTGATCTGTAAGGCTGTAATTCTCTGATTCAACCTGTAAGGAACGGAAATAGCAGGAATGGATTACCTGCCACTGAATATCTATAGTGAAGGTATGCCACAAATCAGGGCTAGAATATGATGATCAGTGCATATCCTGTTATTTTACAGTGTTGTTGTTTTCTAGATTCATACACATTCCATAGCTGTCTACTGGAAAAATTTTGTCATTTGCTCTAGCTTCTCTAAAAAAAATGATTACATGTCTCTCCATCCAAGCAATGGGGATGCACTACAACATAAAAAAAATGCCTGTACATTGAATCTTTGTATTGAAAGCTGAAAAGTATATAGGGAAAATGGTAATGAATTCCTAACACCTCCCACCTCCCAGAGTACCCCCTTTTTACTCTCATCATGGAAAAAGATACATGTCTGTTTGAAGTATGAAAAATGCTCTTTCTGGGGCACCATCCTGTGAATGTTGAGGTTACAAACCTTTTAACCCCCACTTCTCTCATGAAGTAAATGCCTCTCATTCTCAAAAGCCACTTATTCGGCATCTAAATCCTGGGTCCTGAATCTGATCAATCTAAAACCTCCACTCAGTGATGACATCATTATCCCTGGCTATCAGTATTAACATACTTCATTATATTCATGAAGTAGAGATGTCAACCTAATGGTGGTTGAGTGTTCAGAAAGTACTGTTTGATTGGAATGAAACAGGTGGGAAACACAAACCTGGAAAAATTCTCATGGAATACTATACTGAAAAGAAAGATTTTTCATACTTTAAAACTCCTATTTCTGTCATGGGCCAATTCGTCATGCAAGCTATGAGGGAAGAAGATGACAGAAAATTACTCATGATGAGGAAAGAAATGAAAAACATTTCCTTCAGAGTTATGTTTGACTCCAACAGAAGCAAGCCCAAGACCAAACCAAACTGACACTCAACATTCAGAGTAGGGTACCATCAACAAGCATGCTAGAGGAATGTCAAAGACCTCTTGGTTAATCTTCTCCAAAGAGGAATCCTTGGAAAAGGCCTAAAGAGAAGGCTACTATCCCAGACTAATGACTTTGACATACAGAGAAAGGGTTCACATACCAATTCTCAGTCCAGGAAAAGACATTCCGTAATAAGGGATGTAAAAGCTTCCTGGATACCAAAAGGAGTTCCCCCCTCGGAATTTCTGGCATTCACCAAGCCCTCAGAGACTTCACACGCAGAAAGGAAAAGTTCTCATACCCATGAAAAATCATGATTTATGACAAGATACAACTTATGACAGCTCATAACAGGCTGTGGATGAGAAACTCACTATATGTCCCAAGAGGATTAAAACAATACACCACCAAAAGTACATCCTGTAGAGCACTCTTGCAGCAAAATCAGTTTTGTTTACTCATAAAAGGACAAGAGAAGAAATCTTAAACAGCAAACTTTTAAATTTCACAAGAATTTGAATCTATAATGAAATTTTGGAAAAGGTCACAAGATGATTGATAATATTTTGAGCACAGATCATATTGGTGCTACTTTAATAAATCAGTCTATCAAAAGTTCTGGAAATATCAGCTAAAGAGAATTTGGGAGGTAGTTTCACCTACTTGGGGCTACAGGAATCACTATATCCCATAACCCAATTTGTTGAGGGAATGTCCACCAGTTAACTCAAAGGAAAATACATAAATTTGGTCAAAAGAGTTCATTCTAAGATCAAGGCATTTGTGGAACTACCTCTTGCAGAAAATTGAAGGAACAGAGGATGGCAAAATAACATTGCCTTGGTGGTGAAAAGACCTGCCAAAGGAGCAAACAAATGAAAAGACTCTTGGAATAAACTTCTCCCTGCAGACATGTTATCTGGGAGTCTATCTTGACTGGGCAGCTATCCAAACATATAACTTCTTGAATAGCAAGCTGGAGACACAGGCTTTACACTTTGGGTAGGGACTTCTCTTTCCTTTGAAGGGATCCATAAGAACCAGAATGACAGCACTGTCCAGGAGAAACAGAATCCTGCAACTCAGGATTAGAATATTCCAAGAAATGAGAAGTCATGAAATCACAGCTCCCTCAGTTAACAGACAAGAAATTTTTCCTCCTAGCAAAAGTCCACACTTACATGATCTGATGTATGGAGCCCCTATCCTACTAAAAGGCATCCATCCACATCAGGGATAAAAAAGAACTCTCCAAGCTACAGGCCTCTAGCAGGACCTAATATCTGTGTCACATTCTATGACTACCAAAGCATTTAGGCTCAAACAGGGCCTCACATGTGCCACAGCCTAGAAAAACACCAGAGATTGAACTTATGACTGGGTTATAATCCTAGACACCCTATTGTAAGTCAACACAATTATAAAAAGAACAAGTTATACCCATTCTATATGGGATATTTTGTTCCTTGCCAAAATATTTCCCTCTCTAACGCTTCAGCATGGAATGCATGAAAGTTTTCTCAGTACCATTAGGAGTACAGTCTCATCACAGAACTTCTCACTCTAAAGGAGTCTATG
The DNA here is from genome assembly GCF_036320965.1 of Panulirus ornatus. Taxonomy (NCBI): domain Eukaryota; kingdom Metazoa; phylum Arthropoda; class Malacostraca; order Decapoda; family Palinuridae; genus Panulirus; species Panulirus ornatus. Next base: position 8,093,184 of record NC_092246.1, on the reverse strand, counting down.
TTTCCCTACACCTGGGAGTACCACAGCCTTGGACTGCAGAAACCTTTAGAAAGGTTCTGGGTACCACCAAGACTCTCACAGATATTGGACCTAGAATGATTACAAAAGAATAAAGTAACAAATTCAGTTAAGAACAATATACCACATCCTCTCATCACTTACTAGAAACTCTATCTCACACTATCTTTCAAGAAGGACACATGTTCAATCACACTAAATATAAATATTGGGTCATACAGGGTGGTCGCAGTTACTAATGCATGTAAAAGGTGTGTAAAAGGAGACTTTTGGATGTTAAAGTGCTTAGAGGGGCAGCTGGGGGTTGTGTGATCACTATCTGGTGGAGTCGAAGGTGAAGATTTGTAGAGGTTTTCAGAAAAGAAGAGAGACTGTGGGGGTGAAGAGAGTGGTGAGAGTAAGTGAGCTTGGAAAGGAGACTTGTGTGAGGAAGTCCTAAGAAAGATTGAGCGTAGAATGGCAAAGGGTGAGAGCAAATGATGTAAGGGGAGTGGAAAAGGAATGGGATGTATTTAGGGAAGCAGATGGCTTGTGCAAAAGGTGCATGTGGCATGAGAAAGGTGGGAGGAGGGCAGATTAGAAAGGGTAGTGAGTGGTGGTATGAAGAAGTAAGATTGTTAGTGAAAGAGAATAGAGAGGCATTTGCATGATTTTTGCATGGAAATAGTGCAAATGACTGGGAGATGTACAAAAGAAAGTGGCAGGAGGTCAAGAGAAAGGTGCAAGAGATGAAAAAAGAGGGCAAATGAGAGTTGGGGTGAGAGAGTATCATCAAATTTTAAGGAGAATAAAAAGATGTTTTGGAAGGAGGCAAATAAAGTGCGTAAAACAAGAGAACAAATGGGAACATCGGTGAAGGGGGCAAATGGGGAGGTAATAACAAGTAGTAATGAAGTGAGAAGATGTAGTGAATATTTTGAAGGTTTGTTGACTGTATTTGATAAAAGAATGGCCAATATAGGGTGTTTTGGTCAGGGTGGTGTGCGAAAAGAGAGGGTCAGGGAGAATGGTTTGGTTAACAGAGAAGAGGTAGTGAAAGCTTTGCAGAAGATGAAAGCTGGCAAGGCAGTGGTTTTGGATGCTATTTCAGTGGAATTTATCAAAAAAGGGGGTGACTGTGTTGTTGACTGGTTGGTAAGGATATTCACTGTATGTATGGATCATAATGAAGTGCACGAGGATTGGTGGAATGCATGCATAGTGCGATTGTACAAAAGCAAAGGGGATAAAGGTGAGGGTTCAAATTACAGCGGCATAAGTTTGTTGAGTATTCCTGGGAAATTATATGGGAGAGTATTGATTGAGAGGATAAAGGCATGTACAGAGCATCAGATTGGAGAAGAGAAATGTGGTTTCAGAAGTGGTAGAGGATGTGTGGATCAGGTGTTTGCTTTGAAATGTATTTGAGAAATACTTAGAAAAACAGATGGATTTGTATGTAACATTTATGGATCTGGAGAAGGCATATGACAAAGTGGATAGAGATGCTTTGTGGAAGGTTTTAAGAGTTTATGGTGTGGGTGGTAAGTTGCTAGAAGCAGTGAAAAGTTTTTACCAAGGATGTAAGGCATGTGAACAAGTAGGAAGAAAGTGATTGGTTCCTGGTGAATGTTGGTTTGCGGCAGGGGTGCGTGATGTCTCCGTGGTTGCTAAATTTGTTTTTGGATGGGGTGGTTTGGGAGGTGAATGTAAGAGTTTTGGAGAGAGGGGTAAGTATGCAGTCTGCTGTGGATGAGAGGGTTTGGGAAGTGAGTCAGTTGTTGTTTGCTGATGATACAGCACAGGTGGCTGATTCAGGTGAAAAACTGCAGAAATTGGTAACTGAGGTGTCAAAGGTGGAGGGAACAAGAAGTGGGAGACCAAATTGGAGGTGGAAAGATGGAGTGAAAAAGATTTTGAGTGATTGGGGCCTGAACATGCAGGAGGGTGAAAGGCATGCAAGGAATACAGTGAATTGGAACGATGTGGTATATCAGGGTTGACGTGCTGTCACTGGATTAAACCAGGGCATGTGAAGCATCTGGGGTAAACCATGGAAAGTTGTGTGGGGCTTGGATGTGGAAAGGGAGCTGTGGTTTCGGTGCATTACTACATGACAGCTAAAGACTAAGTGTGAATGAATGTGGCCTTTGTTGTTTTTTCCTAGCGCTATCTCACGCACATGAGGGGGGGGGTTGTTATTTCCTGTCTGGTGGGGTGGCGATGGAAATGAATAAAGGCAGACAGTATGAATTATGCACATGTGTAAATATGTATGTGTATATACATACAAGTCCACACATGCAAATATACATACCTATACATCTCAACATATACATATATATATATATATATATATATATATATATATATATACACACAGACATATACAAATATTCACATGTACATAATTCAAACTGTGTGCCTTTATTCATTCCCATCACCACTCTGCCACACATGAAATAACATATACATATATATACATGTACCTATTCATACATGCTGCCTTCATCCATTCCCGCCGCCACCCCGCCACACATGGAATGCCCCCACCTCATCCTCGCGTGCGTGCAAGGTAGCGCTAGGAAAAAACAACAAAGGCCACATTTGTTCACGCTTGTGCTACCTCTTGCGCTACCTAGCTGACGTGGGAGAAAGCGACAAAGCAAAATAAAAATAGATAAATAAATACATTTCTTACTATTATTATTATACTTTGATGATGTCTCCTGCGTTAACAAGGTAACGCAAGGAAACAGATGAAAGAATGGCCCAACCCACCTACACGAACATGCATATACATAAATGCCCATACACACACATATACATATCTATACACTTCAACGTATACATATCTATACATACATAGACATTCATTTACTTTCATTTACAGACATACATATATTTACATGTACATAATTCATACTGTGTACCTTTATTCATTCCTATCGACACCCTGCCACACATGAAATAACTTTTTTTTTCATTCTATTCGCCATTTCCCGCATTAGCGAGGCTATACATATATATACATGTACATATTCATACATGCTGCCTTCATCCATTCCCGCTGCCACCCTGCCACACATGAAATGCCCCCACTTCATCCTCGCATGCACGCAAGGTAGTGCTAGGAAAAAACAACAAAGGCTAAATTCATTCACACTCAGTCTCTAGCTGTTATGTGTAATGCACCAAAACCACAGCTCCCTTTCCACATCTAGGCCCCACAAAAGTTTCCATGCTTTACCCCAGACGCTTCACATGCCCTGGTTCAATCTACTGACAGCACATCGACCCCGGTATACCACATCGTTCCAATTCACTCTATTCCTTGCATGCCTTTCACCCTCTATGTTCAGGCCCCAATCGCTCAAAGTCGTTTTCTCCCCATCCTTCAACCTCCAATTTGGTCTCCCACTTCTTGTTCCCTCCACCTCTGAAACATTTATCCTCTTTGTCAATCTTTCCTCACTCATTCTCTCCATGTGACCAAACCATTTCAATACACCCTCTTCTGATCTTTCAACCACAATCTTATCATTACCGCACATCTCTCTTACCCTTTCATTGCTTACTCGATCAAACCACCTCACACCACATATTGTTCTCAAATACCTCATTTCCAAGACATCCACCCTCCTCCGCACAACCCTATCCATCGCCCATGCCTCACAGCCATAAAACATTGTTGGGAACACTATTCCTTCAAACAAACCCATTTTTGCTCTCAGAGATAACATTCTCACCTTTCACACATTCTTCCATGCTCCGAAAACCTATGCACCCTCCCCTACCCTGTGATTCACTTACACTTCCATGGTTCCATTCACTGATAAATCTACTCCCAGATATTTAAAACATTTCACTTCTTCCAGTTTTTCTCCATTCAAACTTATTTTATATAGTTCTCTTTAATGTACTTTTATCTAACTGAAAAACTAATAATCATTCCATATATTTCCGTAAATATTGGCAAAAATGGGTGTCACGGTTCAAATATTCCTGCCATGAAACTGTGACATCCTCTCACCCACAAGACGAGATCCTCTACCTTAAGGATTTCAACTTTCACCATAGAGAATGGTTGAATTCCTCCCACACGGATAGTGGACTCTCATAAATGCATCTATTCTAACAGCACCTCCCCTTCCAGCAGCCTCTTCTAAGCATAAATACTGGCATCTCAACAAAGCTGACTGAAATAACTTATGTAATTCTTTTTCTGAATTTCCTTGAGCAAATCACTGTCTCTTATGTGGTGATGCTTCTGTCTCTGCTAAACACATAACAGAGGTTATTCTTGAGGGAATGGAAGCATTTATCCCCCTCTTCCTCGAAGACTACTTCATCCAATCCAAGGTTCAACCATTCATGTTCTGAGGCTATTCAGACAAGGGATCAGGCATATTAGGCTTGGAAAAGCTCTTCTTCCTCTGGCTCCCCTTAGCTTTTTTCACTGCCCATAATTGCTGCAAGCACATTATCTGTGAGGTGAAGTGTTCATTCATTCAAAGTAAATGCATTAACCTCTCCTCATCATCCACTAGGTCTTTCTGGTCTATAGCTAGGGGCATCTCTAACAACTTCCGTCATTCTACCTTTCCCTCACTTTTCCATACTGACAATACTATAACTGTCTCTCCTAATGACAAAGCAACTCTCTTTGGTTCCTGTTTCTCTTCTAACTCCATCTTGGATGATTCTAACATTCCTTCACACCCTGATGCACCTCTTATGAATCCTATGCTTCTTCCTGTAATCTCTTTTTGGACTGTCCAAAAAGTGCTTCTTTCTTTAGAGAGAGAAGCAAGGCTTATGGTCCCGATGGCATCCATCCTCATGTACTGAACGACTGTGCCTCTGAACTTGCACCTGTGCTTGTTCATCTGTACCGTTTCTGTTTAAACACCAAAACTTTTCCTTCTACTTGGAAACATGCCTTGATACATCCCATTCCTAAGAAGGGTGACTATTCTGACCCCTCTTACTACAGTCCCATCGCTTTGACATCTACCATTTCCAAAGTCTTTGTATCCCTCCTCTACTCCCATATTCTTAAACACCTCGAAAATCATGGTCTTCTCTCTGATCACCAGTATGGCTTCCGTAAGGCAAGATCTACAGGTGATATTCTATCATATCTTACTAATGTCTGGTCATTATCCCTGAAAGATTCTTGGAAGTCATATGTAGCTGCCCTTGGCTTATCTAAGGCTTTTGACAGAGTATGGCATCGAGGTCTCATCTCTATGCTCCCTGCTTTTGGCTTCCCTCCATCGCTTTGCTCCTTGATATCTGGTTTCCTCTCTGGCTGATCTGTCTCTGTAGTTGTTTATGAATCACTCTTCCCATTTTTCTCCATCAATAGCAGTGTCCCTCAAGGTTCTGTCCCCTACACTATTTCTCCTTTTTTCAACTATTTCCTCAGCTCCATATATAATCCAATGCACTCATTTGCTGATGACCCTACACTACTTCATCCACATCCTTCAATTTTGCTACCCCTTATCTCACTCGATCTGCATCTTGTCCTGACACAACTTACCCAATAAACTCACACTTGAACAAGATAATCTTGTTTAGTTTAAGGCCCCCAAGACCCAATTTCTACCCATCTCTATCGAAAACTCCTTACAACTCTAGTCTCTCCTTTGACGATTCTGTAATTCCACCTCTTGACTCAATGAACATACTTGGTATTACTGTAACATCCAGTTTTTCTTGGAAACCTCACATTATGGGAATAGCTAAGTCTGCCTCTAAGAAACTGGATTTCTTGTTTAGATGTTGAAGCTTCTCTTCTAAACAGCTGCTACATTTATACAAGGGATTGATTTGTCCTTGTATGGAGTACTGCTAGCACATTTGGGGTGGTCCTAGCTCTGTATCCTTACTTGACAGGCTAACTTCCAAATTTGACCCTCTTGCCCTACACTGTAATATTGGTTCACTTTCCTTCTTCTATAGGAATTCCTTTGGTTTTTGCTCCTGAAAGCTGGCTGTTTGTGTGCCCCCAACCACAAGCTAGACCATGCAATACTTGGCAAGCTGCTGCATCACACGATTATAGTGTGGCCACTGTCAACTCAAGGGTGGACTGTTTTGATACCTGCTTCTTTCCCTACATGTTGAAGCTTTGGAACTCTCTACAATCTCATGTCTTTCCTAGTAATTATAACCTAAAACATTTCAAAAGGCAGGTTTTTGCTTTCTCAAAAATTCGTAAATACTTTCCCTTGTCTTTCCTTTTTCTGTTTCATAATTCTCTGTATATTTCAATGAAGGCCTGTCCTTGATGTGGCCTTTTGTCCGTGACTAGAGCCTTCAACATAAAAAAATCATACTTGCCTTCATCCATTCCTGATGTCCCATTGTTCCACAAGGATCAGCAAAAATGCATGCAAGAAAAAAAATAACATTCATTCTCTTCTCTTACCCACACCCAATTGCAGCCCCCTGTGTCACTGAGGTAGCTCCTGGAAACAGATGAAGAAAGACCACATCCACTCAAACTCATTCTTTAGCTGTCATGTGTAATGCTCTGAAACCAAAGCTCCCAAGAGACCCCACAAATTTTTCTGTTTTACCTTGGACATTTCACATGCCTTGGTTCAGTCCACTGACCTTAGTATACCACATCGTTCCATTTCGCTCTATTCCATGCATGCCTTCCACATCTACATTTACTATGTAGTCACAAAAACAATAAAAAAAGGTTTTGGAGCTCAAACAGCTAAATAATGAACAAACAATGCTAGCCAGTGATGAAATCTCTGCCAGGGGTCCATGGCAAAACTGAAGCATGAGCTCGTTAAATAAAACAGTAAATTGAATTCCTACTTAAAATCCTTTTGCACAGTTCTCTTCAGCAGGTTCTTACCTTACTCTTGAATCAATGACTATCGTTGCTTGCTAAAATGATGAAAGATCTCTTAAAAAAACTTTCCAGATGTGATGATATTGGCTAAAGGGCTTCTCTTCTTTCCTCATAAATGATCTGATTTGCATTCTTTCCAAAATAAGCCAATCTCATCCACACAATATTTTCTAAGGTGTGTAGCCTCCTTCTAGGCCCAATGAGAAGGTGGGCAAATGGGGTTACTGTCCCGGGACCTAGGGTCCTGGGGCCCCAGGCCTAAGCTACTCTTTCTTTTTCTCAAATAATGTTAAAAACAAATCTCATCATTACCTCATGCCCTACATGTTTCTGAGCTCAATGCAGTCCTAAAGAAATTAAGATCTTAAAAACTTAAAAGGCAAGGAAGTGTTCCAAAGAACATTGCCACACCCCTTTCGAAAATGCAGGAAGTTGTCTGCCAAGGTGGCTGCTGGCTCTTGATGCCCTTGCCTCCTTTCTCCAAAATTTTTAGTACATTCAATTAATTTTCACATGGAAAACAGACTAACACTGACATGAATAAGCATTCCTTCACAAATAGCTTGTATGCTAGTGGATGGGATATGATCTGAAATGGTGGCAGTAAAAGAAGTGGTAGTATTTTGCCATTACATCATTAAAATATGCATTATAAGTACACAAAGAGTTTTAATACCTTAACTTTCTTTATCATATAAAATAGGCCATAGGTATTCAATATATCACAATATAAAGCTAACATAGTGAGACAGACTTGGCTATACCTATAAGCAACTCTAATTCAATATTAACAATGATAGCTGTAAGTCCTGCACCCCTATGAGTATCTTTAACATTCCTTCCAGACATACTTGAATACCTACACTTACTTTGGATGCAGTAAGCAATGAGGTAGCAAAGAATACAAACAAATGTATTTTGCTGGTAGGTGGGATACAATTCAAATTACAGATTTACAATATGCATAAGAACACAAATAACTCAAATAGTGGTGATACACTTTATCAGAAGAATGTATTCTTTTAGACACTAAAAGTATATAAAACATTCTTAATTTTTTCATTGTCGTAAACTGAAGCAGTGTCGCAGTTCAAATCAACATACCTTAATTCTAAAGTGTCGTAAGACCGAAATGTTGCAAGTCGAAGCATCACAACTCAAAGCCCTGGTGTAATAGACCTCTGGCAAAACCTTATATCTGTGTCACAGCCTAGGTTCTCAAGAAGTTCTCAGAGAAAAGCCCTCTGATGATCCTGAAATGGATGGAAAGGCTGGCTGACTCAAAACATCTTTTGATCTGCAGTCTTGCCATGACAATGCACTGAGCTGCACAAATGAACTCTCCCCAAAAAGGTACTCTAGTCGATGTTCAGGAATCAGATGTTCAGTCACACTGTGCTGGCCCAAAGCCGTAAGTAGGGTGGGGCAACAAAGGAATAAGCCCTATACTAAAACAGACAAGAGCATAAAATGTTTAGTATCAATTTGAACTTAAATATTTTTATATTTTTTCATTTTACATCTGTTGCAAAATTCCTTTAATTTGCACTGGGTGAAGTACATAAACACACCAAAATAATCAAGGACAATGGGTAAATCCATTTTACCAAATGTCTCCCCCACCCAAAAACATGTTTGCTATCAAGATCCCTTGGGGTAAGTATACCAAAGAGTATTAGAGAGAAACCCTCATATGGCAACAAGGGGAACTATTCCTGCCAATGTGTCACTTCTTGACATTTCCCCAAAATAATGGGATTTCAGCCTATATTGTTGGATCTTGGATTTTTTCTGCTGAAAGTCAAGTAACCTTGGAATTTCTTAGTCACCAAGTTTCTTCTATATTTCCAATTCATAAACCACCATACAGTACAGAGCTGACAGGAATTCAACAGGAAAGACTAAATTATGGCAAAGAACAATGCATGACTGCTTCTCATTCATTTCATGAAATACAAACTAGCTCCAATATGATCACCCTGCTCACAAGAAGAGTGTATACAGTAGTCTACATGGAAAAATAAACTGGTAAGGTAGGTAAGATTTTTCATAGATGCATTCTCCATGCTCAACTTACACCAACACAAAGTAAGTTTTATCAACAGTTGTTTTCTATCACTGGCAAAGAAGACATTGACAGAAATGATACAACAAAGACATTTGGTAATATTTCTGATTTTTGCTTTTCCCTGAGGGTTTTGGGATTTCTGTTAGGGAAGAGCTAAATATGGTCTCTGAATGCTTACTGTTCATTCTTATGAACCCTTTAACCAGATACCTGGTATATAAATGTTGCCTTTCTGGTAAAGGGGGCCTCATGAAGATATATCAATCATGTTTTTGAGTCAACAATTGAATTTCAGTTGATGTATGGCAGTGACAAGAGATACTTAGTACTTCCTTATACAACAATCATATGAGTTCTGCAGTCACCCTTGTGCCATGGTGTGGGAAGGATTTTATGATAAACATTGTAGTAAAATAACAATGATCAGTATCTACTCAATATCATTAAGGAGTCTAAAAATCTACGTGATAGATAATCTATTTGTTCACTGCTGACACTTTCAAATTGTCAGCAGTAGTGTGATCATGCCACCCCATAAGTTGAGATGTGTTGATACATGGCTGCGAAGCCCTTAGAACTATCTCAACAGTAAACCCCATACCAAAAGCTTTACATTCCCTTTTGTTTCTGTGGAAGAAAATGAGGCCTATTTCACTTGTTTCTCTGCTGCTTTCCTATTCTTATGTGATGTTCTTTCATTTCATAACAAAAAATATTCTACTCCGTTTACCTGAAAAGCATCCATTTTCTGAAAGTCCAGGAATTTCAAATGCCTGTTTAAAGGGTTAAGTCTGCAAGCTTTGATACAATATAATAACTGGGTTCATATAGCACACCACTGTTTTTTTAACTTTTTTAAACTTGGCCAATTATGTAATTCTTTCAATAGCTGTGTTTTCCTTTTAATGAAATGTTACAGTACTGATATACAACACCCAGACCATATCTATTTCTTATAAGATTTGTTTTATATCATTCATTCAACTAATTATTTGCAAAGGATGCACATATGTTGTAAGAGGAATTGAAACTTATTATGTATGCATAATGAAATCAACACTGTGTTTTCGGAAGTCATTAGTATTACTAATATCATCATAATCATCATTACTATTACTGTATCATTAGTGTGATAACAGTATGATTATTATCATAAAACCCTAGGACCCCATCTTCAGGGTCTCCTGCAGCTTCAAGGTTGTGTTACAATCAGAACAGAAGAGATGGGTTCCTTTGTTATGACTTCTTCAGTGTGCTATACTCTGATGATACAACCTCACCAAAGGTGACTTTCAATTTGTGGTGTAAACAAAGCATGCAGAGTATGGTAACACCTTCTAGGTCATTCATTATGGCATGTACCTATTGTACAACACTAGGATCAGGTTCTGAACATCTTCTTCATCTCATCATGAACAAATATAAAACACCTGCTTCATCTCATCATGAATAAATGTACCAGCTGATTTGATATGTATAGATGAATGATGGAAAAGTAGTTTGTAAAGGAGTTTTATTGATTCTACTTAATCATAAATTAGTAGATGATGGGATTGATATATAAAGTGTAAGGGGGAAAGGTTATGATGATGGGGCAAAAATGACTGGCAGATACAGAGATGCTGAAACAAAAATTTTCCAGTAGAATGAATATGCAACGTTAGTACCATGCAATGTCCACACTCTTAACTTGGCTGGTGTATATGCAACTCCCACCACTCCTGAAATGACTTCTTTTGGGACATTTCAAAGCATTCTTTCTTCTAGGTCCACTAAAAGCCAGAAAGTAGTGGTGGCAACTCTAAAAATCTTTCATAAAAATGACAAACATAACTGACCTCAAAAACTAGATCCACTCAAAGGCCAAATAAGCGGATAACCAACATAAGTGGTGCTAGAAATGTCAACAGTAAATACTTCTTCAAAGCCAGAGTCAGTTTCATCAGCAAAAATCCTCTGTTGCAAATAGATTACAAATCTTTGTGCATGTTATATTCATAGGATAAGATTCTTGGTCATGATGACTGAGTCACCTAAGTTTTGCACTCGAAGAATGCATATCTATCTCAAGCCTCCAAAATGATTAATTGCATAAAAAATGACATGAAATGCATGAAAATAACTGCAAAACACTTTTGTTCATTTCATGGAAATTGTTGAAAAACAAGGAATAATAACCACATTTCCTGAAATTAGTATAATACAGAAAAGAAAAAATGTACAGAATATAGAAAGTAAGGCATGTGTGCGAGTAGGAAGAGAGGAGGGTGTGTTTCCAGTGAAGGTGGATCTGTGACAGAGGTGTGATGTCACAATGGCTATTTGATTTGTTTACGGATGGGGTGATGAGAGAGGTGAATGCAAAGGTCTTGAAGAGATGGGAAGGTCTGCAGTCCCACTATGCAAAACCACTTTTGTGAGGCTGTATCATCGTCAGAGAAATACTAACCTCAAAGAAGTCATATGGTTTGTTAATGACTGTAGTATAGCATTAGAGCAGAAGAAGGCTCAGGAAAAGGGGTTCTAGTTAACAACAGAACCCTTTCTGACAAGAGTACTATGGTAAATATTAATAGAAATAATAAATTATTGATCCAATAATATTCATATCCATGGGGATATGGGAGAAAGAATACCTCCCATGTATTCCCTGCATGTCATAAAAGGTGACTAAAAGGGGTGGGAGCAGGGGCTGGAAATCCTCCCCTCCAGTTCTTACTTTTCAAAAAAAAAAGGAACAGAAAAGGGGGCTAAGTGAGGATTTTCCCACAAAGGCTCAGCTCTCTGTTCTTGATGCTACCTCGCTAAAGCAGAAAAAGGCAAATATATATGAAAAAAATCATTCATATTTTTTTCATACATGGCTGCCATTATTACACGTTAGCAAGGTAACGCCAAGAACTGATGAAGAAAAGTCACATTCACTCACATCCATTGTCTGTCATGTGCAAGGCACCAAAACCAAAGCTCCCTATCCTCAACCAGGCTCCACGAACCTTTCCATGGTTTACCCTGGATTCTTCATGTGCCCTGGTTAAGTCCACTGACTACATGTCAACCCCAGCATACCACATCATCCAATTCACTGTATCCTGTGTAAGCCTTTCACCCACCTGCATGTTCAGGCCCCAATCACTCAAAATCTTTTTTACTCCATCCTTCCATCTCCATTTTGGTCTCCCCATTCTTTTTGTTTCCTACACTTCTGACACATATGTCCTCTTTGCCAAGATTTCTTAGTATATTCACTCCATATGTCCAGGCCACATTAGCACATCCTCTTTTGCCCTCTCAAACACACTCTTATCATTATGACAATTCTCTTATCCTTTCATTACTTCATCAAACCACCTAATACCACATATTGTCCTTAAACATTTCATTTCCAACAGATCTACCCACCATGTCTCGCATCCACATAATACTGTTGGGACTACTATTCCTTCAAAACATACCCATTCTTGCCCTCCCAGATAATGTTCTCTTCACATATTCTTCTGTGCTCCCAGAACCTTCACTCTCTTACCCACCTTAAGACTCATTTCTGATTCCATGGTCCCATTCACTGCCATGTCCACTCCTAGGTATCCTAAGCATTTCACTTCCTCCAATTTTCACCATTCAAACTCACATCCCATCTAAGCTGTACCTCAACTCTGCTAAACCTAATTGCCTTACTTTTATTCACATTCACTCTCAGCTTTCTCCTTTCACACACTCACCAAACTTAGTCACCAACTTCTGCAGTTTCTCACCTGAATATGCTACCACTGCAGTAGCATCAGCAAACAAGAAGTGGCTCACTTGTCAGACCCTCTCATTCCTTACAGATTACATACTCACCCCTCTCTCCAAGGGTCTCACATTTACCTCCCTCACTATCCTATCCATAAACAAACTGAACCACAATGATGACAACACACACCCTTGCCACAGACCTACCTTCACTTGAAACCATTCGCTCAACTCTATTTCTACTTGTATAGCCTTACACCCTTGATGAAAACTTCTATGCTTCTAGTAGCTTTCTTACCACACTGTATATTCTTAAGACCTTCAATCTACCCTATCATATGCTTTCTCCAGATCCATAAATACCACATACAAATCCAGCTGCTTTTCTAAGTATTTCTCACACAAATCCACTCAACCTCAGCAATTTCTGAAATGCTACTACTCCTCCCCAGTCTGATGCTCTGTACATGCATTCATCCTCGCAATCAATACCCTCCCACACAACTTACCATGCATACTCAACAGACTTATACCTCTGTAGTTGGAAAACTCACCTTTATCCCCCTTACCTTTACACAATGGCACTATAAATGCATTCTGCCAATCCTCAAGCACCTCACCATAATCCACACATACAGTGAAAATCCTTACAAGACAATCAACAAGGTCATCCTCATTCTTAATCGAGTCAACTGCAATATCCTTTACTCCGACTGCCTTGCCACATTTCATTTTAAAAAAGGCTTTCATCACCTATTCTCTCTTCACCAAACTACGCTCCAAGACACCACTTCGCATACAACCCTGACCCAAACATCCTACATCTGCCACTCTATCATCAAACACATTTAATACTCCTTCGAAATATTCACACCATCTCCTCGCATCATTACCATCTGTTATCGCTTCCTCTTTTGTCTCCTTCATTGATGTTTTCATTTGTTCTTGTCTCTTGCACATTATTCATCTTCTTCAAAACATCTCATTCAACCTAAAGTTAACTGACACTCATTCACCCTAGCTCTCACTTGCCCTCTTTTTCAACCTCAGCACTTTTCTCTTGTCCTTCTGTCTCATTCTCTTATACATATCCCAATCATTTGCACCTCTTCCTTGCAAGTACTGCCCAAATACCTCTCTTTCCTCTTTTACAATGAAATTTACTTGCTCAACCAACCATTTACTACCCTTTCTAATCCGCCTATATCCCACTTTTCCCATTCCAAATGCACATCTTATATATGTGAGCACTGCTTCCTTAAATACCTCTTATTCCATACCCACTCCCCTAGTTTCATTTACTCTTATCTTGTGACATTCTACACTCAATCTCTCTTGGTGTTTCTTCAAACAAGTCTATTCTCCAAGTTCATTTACTCACACCACTCTCTTCTCATCGATATCACTTAATTGTTTATGATCTATGCAAATCTTCATCCTTGCCTTCACAAGGTTGTGATCAGACATCCCTTCAGCTGCCCCTCTTAGCAAACTTACATCCAAAAGTTTCTCTTTTACAAGCATATCAGTGAATATTCATTTTTTATTTATTCATTATACTTTGTCGCTGTCTCCTGCATTAACGAGGTAGTGCAAGGAAAGAGACAAAAGAAATGGCCCAACCCACCCACATACACATGTATATACATACACGTCCACACACGCACATATACATACCTATACATCTCAATGTGTGCATGTATATGCACATACGACATATACATATATACACATATACATAATTCATACTGTCTGCCCTTATTCATTCCCATCGCCACCCTGCCACACATGAAATGACAACCCCCTTCCCCCACATGTGCGCGAGGTAGCGATAGGAATAGACAACAAAGGCCCCATTCGTTCACACTCACTCTCTAGCTGTCATGTATAATGCATCGAAACAAAAGCTCCCTTTCCACATCCAGGCCCCACAGAACTTTCCATGCTTTACCCCAGACGCTTCACATGCCCTGGTTCAATCCATTGACAGCATGTCGACCCCAGTATACCACATCGTTCCAATTCACTCTATTCCTTGCATGCCTTCCACCCTCCTGCATGTTCAGGCCCTGATCACTCAAAATCTTTTTCACTCCATCTTTCCACCTCCAATTTGGTCTCCCACTTCTCCTCGTTCCCTCCAACTCTGACACATATATCCTTTTGGTCAATCTTTTCTCACTCATTCTCTCCATGTGACCAAACCATTTCAAAACACCCACTTCTGCTCTCTCAACTACACTCTTTTTATTACCACACATCTTTCTTACCCTTTCATTACTTACTCGATCAAACCACCTCACACCACATACTGTCCTCAAACATCTCATTTCCAGCACATCCACCCTCCTCTGCACAACTCTATCTATAGTCCACGCCTCGCAACCATATAACATTGTTGGAACCACTATTCCTTCAAACATACCCATTTTTGCTTTCCAGGATAATGTTCTTGACTTCCACACATTTTTCAACGCTCCCAGAACTTTCGCCCCCTCCCCCACCCTATGATTCACTTCCGCTTCCAAGGTTCCATCCGCTGCCAAATCCACTCCCAGATATCAAAAAAACACTTCACTTCCTCCAGTTTTTCTCCATTCAAATTTACCTCCCAATTAACTTGTCCTTCAATAACCTTACTCTTTCACATTTACTCTCAGCTTTCTTCTTTCACACACTTTAACAAACTCAGCCACCAGCTTCTGCAGTTTCTCACTTGAATCAGCCACCAGTGCTTTATCATCAGCGAACAACAACTGACTCACTTCCCAAGCTCTCTCATCCACAACAGACTGCATACTTGCCCCTCTCTCCAAAATTCTTGCATTCACCTCCCTAACAACCCCATCCATAAACAAATTAAACAACCATGGAGACATCACACACCCCCTGCCACAAACCATCATTCACTGAGAACCAATCACTTTCCTCTCTTCCTACACGTACACATGCCTTACATCCTTGATCAAACTTTTTCACTGCTTCTAATAACTTACCTCCCACACCATATATTCTTAATACCTTCCACAAAGCATCTCTATTAACTCTATCATATACCTTCTACAGATCCATAAATGCTACATATAAATCCATTTGCTTTTCTGAGTATTTCTCACATACTTTCTTCAAAGCAAACACCTGATCCACACATCCTCTACCACTTTTGAAACCACACTGCTCTTCCCCAATCTGATGCTCTGTACATGCCTTCACCCTCTCAATCAATACCCTCCCATATAATTTCCCAGGAATACTCAACAAACTTATACTTCCGTAATTTGAGCACTCACTCTTATCCCCTTTGCCTTTGTATAATGGCAATATGCAAGCATTCTGCCAGTCCTCAGGCACCTCACCATGAATCATTTTTTTTTTTTTTTTTTTTTTTATACTTTGTCGCTGTCTCCCGCGTTTGCGAGGTAGCGCAAGGAAACAGACGAAAGAAATGGCCCAACCCCCCCCCCATACACATGTACATACACACGTCCAGACACGCAAATATACATACCTACACAGCTTTCCATGGTTTACCCCAGACGCTTCACATGCCTTGCTTCAATCCACTGACAGCACGTCAACCCCTGTATACCACATGACTCCAATTCACTCTATTTCTTGCCCTCCTTTCACCCTCCTGCATGTTCAGGCCCCGATCACACAAAATCTTTTTCACTCCATCTTTCCACCTCCAATTTGGTCTCCCTCTTCTCCTCGTTCCCTCCACCTCCGACACATATATCCTCTTGGTCAATCTCTCCTCACTCATTCTCTCCATGTGCCCAAACCATTTCAAAACACCCTCTTCTGCTCTCTCGACCACGCTCTTTTTATTTCCACACATCTCTCTTACCCTTACGTTACTTACTCGATCAAACCACCTCACACCACACATTGTCCTCAAACATCTCATTTCCAGCACATCCATCCTCCTGCGCACATCTCTATCCATAGCCCACGCCTCGCAACCATACAGCATTGTTGGAACCACTATTCCCTCAAACATACCCATTTTTGCTTTCCGAGATAATGTTCTCGACTTCCACACATTTTTCAAGGCTCCCAAAATTTTCGCCCCCTCCCCCACTCTATGATCCACTTCCGCTTCCATGGTTCCATCCGCTGACAGATCCACTCCCAGATATCTAAAACACTTCACTTCCTCCAGTTTTTCTCCATTCAAACTCACCTCCCAATTGACTTGACCCTCACCCCTACTGTACCTAATAACCTTGCTCTTATTCACATTTACTCTCAACTTTCTTCTTCCACACACTTTACCAAACCTTACAAACCAGTCAACAATACAGTCACCCCCTTTTTTGATAAATTCGACAGCAATACCATCCAACCCTGCTGCCTTGCCGCCTTTCATCTTCCGCAAAGCTTTTACTACCTCTTCTCTGTTTTACAAATCATTCTCCCTAACCCTCTCACTTTGCACACCACCTCGACCAAAACACTCTATATCTGCCACTCTATCATCAAACACATTCACCAAACCTTCAAAATACTCACTCCATCTCCTTCTCACATCACCACTACTTGTTATCACCTCCCCATTAGCCCCCTTCAATGATGTTCCCATTTGTTCCCTTGTCTTACACACTTTATTTACCTCCTTCCAAAACATCTTTTTATTCTCCCTAAAATTTAATGATACTCTCACCCCAACTATCCTTTGCCCTCTTTTTCGCCTCATGCACCTTTCTCTTGACCTCCTGCCTCTTTCTTTTATACATCTCCCAGTCATTTGCATTATTTCCCTACAAAAATTGTCCAAATGCCTCTCTCTTCTCTTTCACTAATAATCTTACTTCTTCATCCCACGACTCACTACCCTTTGTAATCTGCCCACCTCTCATGCTTCTCATGCCACAAGCATCTTTTGCACAAGCCATCACTGCTTCCCTAAATACATCCCATTCCTCCCCCACTCCCCTCACCTCCTTTGTTCTCACCTTTTTCCAATCTGTACTCAGTCTCTCCTGGTACTTCCTCACACAAGTCTCCTTCCCAAGCTCACTTACTCTCACCACTCTCTTCACCCAACATTCTCTCTTCTTTTCTGAAAACCTCTACAAATCTTCACCTTTGCCTCTACAAGATAATGATCAGACATCCCTCCAGTTGCACCTCTCAGCACATTAACATCCAAAAGTCTCTCTTTTGCACACCTATCAATCAACACATAATCCAATTACACTCGTTGGCCATCTCTCCTACTTACATGCGTATACTTATGTATATCTCTCTTTTTAAACCAGGTATTCCCAATTACCAGTCCTTTTTCAGCACATAAATCTATAAGCTCTTCACCATTTCCATGTATGTGTATGTACATGTACGTATGTATACGTTGAAATTTTTTTTTTTTTTTGTCGCTGTCTCCCGCTTTTGCCAGGTAGCGCAAGGAAACAGACGAAAGAAATGGCCCAACCCACCCCCATACACATGTATATACATACGTCCACACACGCAAATATACATACCTACACAGCTTTCCATGGTTTACCCCAGACGCTTCACATGCCCTGATTCAACCCACTGACAGCATGTCAACCCCGGTATACCACATCGATCCAATTCACTCTATTCCTTGCCCTCCTTTCACCCTCCTGCATGTTCAGGCCCTGATCACACAAAATCTTTTTCACTGCATCTTTCCACCTCCAATTTGGTCTCCCACTTCTCCTCGTTCCCTCCACCTCCGACACATATATCCTCTTGGTCAATCTTTCCTCACTCATTCTCTCCATGTGCCCAAACCATTTCAAAACACCCTCTTCTGCTCTCTCAACCATGCTCTTTTTATTTCCACACATCTCTCTAACCCTTACGTTACTTACTCGATCAAACCACCTCACACCACACATTGTCCTCAAACATCTCATTTCCAGCACATCCATCCTCCTGCGCACAACTCTATCCATAGCCCACGCCTCGCAACCATACAACATTGTTGGAACCACTATTCCTTCAAACATACCCATTTTTGCTTTCCGAGATAATGTTCTCGACTTCCACACATTCTTCAAGGCTCCCAGAATTTTTGCCCCCTCCCCCACCCTATGATCCACTTCCGCTTCCATGGTTCCATCCGCTGCCAGATCCACTCCCAGATATCTAAAACACTTTACTTCCTCCAGTTTTTCTCCATTCAAACTTACCTCCCAATTGACTTGACCCTCAACCCTACTGTACCTAATAACCTTGCTCTTATTCACATTTACTCTTAACTTTCTTCTTTCACACACTTTACCAAACTCAGTCACCAGCTTCTGCAGTTTCTCACATGAATCAGCCACCAGCGCTGTATCATCAGCGAACAACAACTGACTCACTTCCCAAGCTCTCTCATCCCCAACAGACTTCATACTAGCCCCTCTTTCCAAAACTCTTGCATTCACCTCCCTAACAACCCCATCCATAAACAAATTAAACAACCATGGAGATATCACACACCCCTGCTGCAAACCTACATTCACTGAGAACCAATCACTTTCCTCTCTTCCTACACGTACACATGCCTTACATCCTTGATAAAAACTTTTCACTGCTTCTAACAACTTGCCTCCCACACCATATATTCTTAATACCTTCCACAGAGCATCTCTATCAACTCTATCCTATGCCTTCTCCAGATCCATAAATGCTTCATACAAATCCATTTGCTTTTCTAAGTATTTCTCACATACATTCTTCAAAGCAAACACCTGATCCACACATCCTCTACCACTTCTGAAACCACACTGCTCTTCCCCAATCTGATGCTCTGTACATGCCTTCACCCTCTCAATCAATACCCTCCCATATAATTTACCAGGAATACTCAACAAACTTATACCTCTGTAATTTGAGCACTCACTCTTATCCCCTTTGCCTTGAAATGTATAGGTATGTATATGTGTGTGTGTGGGTGTTTAAGTATATACATGTATATTTGGGTGGGTTGGGCCATTATTTCTTTTGTTTCCTTGCGCTACCTCGCTTACGCAGGAGACAGTGTCTAAATATAATAAAAAATAAAAAATATTCATACTTGCTGCCTTCATCCATTTCCTTTGCCACCCTGCCACACATGAAATGTTTTGTTTTGTTAATTAAGCATAGTCATTAGATTATTCAGTATAAATCATTAAAACAGTTCGAAGCTGATACTTTCTAACATTATTGAAGGATATCAACGTAATTATTGTGCTCATAAAATATGGTTCTTAGATAAGGCCCTGGTATAAACAGATGATGTGAACAAGACATGAAAATAGTTCACAGTACATATTTCATTGCAGTTTTCTTCTACTACACTACAGTGGTGGTAAAGTCTTCTAAACTCAAATTATTATTGGTATATTACGTACTGAATTAATACATTGTTGTTTTCAAGGTCTGAAGTAAAATAAAAAAATTCCTACTATGATTTTTAATAAATCCTGGTATGAGCCAATTAAGGTTTTGTAAATGATTTACAAAATCACTCTTATAACTGGACATTAATATTTCCTGATCTATTTGTAACCATCTTAAAACAAAAATCATTCACTAATGAAAATAAAGTTATTCAATTTAATCAATCTAGTTTTGACACTGAACACCAAATCACAACTACAGCAAACTGTAACAGTGAAATCCCTACATCAATATCTGAACATACCTGAACTCCTGCAAAGGCTGCTTGAAGAGAATCTATCCAAGTCGTATGTGTCCCACCACTCTTCATGTCAACATTAACATATAAAGGATGATCACCAGTACCAGAATTACAGTTGGGTCGTCTACAAAAAAGTGTAAAAAGTAATGACTAGAATTAATTTTGATGAAAAAGTGAGTAGATCTTAAGAAAAAATTCAGTGCTACAGATTTTATCACTAGCAGCAGTACAGTAAAACCCTGTTCTAATGGAATTCAGTGTATCAGAATTAGTTTCTGAGGACATTATGAATCCCATCAGCTTATGTTTGGGAACTTACGGGTATGTCAGAGAATTATGTTACATTTCAAAATGAGTCCAGTACGACTGGAGTCAGTGGAATGTAAAGGAATGGTCTCTCAGTTTCTAAACTCAGACTAATAATCTTACTTCTTCATCCCACCACTCACTACCCTTTCTAATCTGCCCACCCCCACCTTTCTCATGCCACGAGCATCTGTTGTGCAAGCCATCACTGCTTCCCTAAATACATCCCATTCCTCCCCCACTCCCCTTACATCATTTGCTCTCACCTTATTCCATTCTGCATTCAATCTCTCCAGGTACTTCCTCACACAAGTCTCCCTTCCAAGCTCATTTACTCTGACCACTCTCTTCACCCCAACATTCTCTCTTATCTTCTGAAAACCTCTACAAATCTTCATCTTCACCTCCACAAGATAATGATCAGACATCCCTCCAGTTGCCCCTCTCAGCACAAAAACATCAAAAAGTCTCTCTTTCACGTGCCTATCAATCAACACGTAATCCAATAACACTCTCTGGCCATCTGTCCTATTACATACGTATACTTATGTATATTTCTCTTTTCAAACCAGGTATTCCCCCAATCACCAGTCCTTTTTCAGCACACAAATCTACAAGCTCTTCAACATTTCCATTTACAACACTGAACACCCCATGTACACCAATCATACCCTCAACTGCCACATTACTCACCTTTGCATTCAAATCATCTTTCACTATAACCCGATCTTGTGCATTAAAGCTGCTAACACACTCACTCAGCTGCTCCCAAAACACCTGCCTCTCATGATCTTTCTTCTCATGCCCAGGTGCATAGGCACCAATGATCACCCATCTTTCTCCCTCCACTTTCAGTTTTACCCATATCAATGTAGAGTTTATTTTCTTACACTCTATCACATACTCCCACAACTCCTGCTTCAGGAGTAGTGCTACTCCTTCCTTTGCTCTTGTCCTCTCACCAACCCCTGACTTCACTCCTAAGACATTCCCAAACTACTCTTCCCCTTTACACTTGAGCTTCATTTCACTCAGAGCCAAAACATCCAGGTTCCTTTCCTCAAACATGCTACCTATCTGTCCATTTTCCACATCTTGGTTACATCTACACACACACTTAAACACCCTAATCTGAGCCTTCGAGGAGGATATGCACTCCCTGCAAGACTCCTTCTCCTGTTTCACCTTTTAGAAAGTTAAAATACAAGGAGGGGAGGATTTCTAGCCCCCACTCCCGTCCCCTTTAATTTCCTTCTACGACATGCGGGAATGCTTGGAAAGTATTCTTTTTCCCCTATCCCCAGGGATAATGGGATGTTAACATGTATTACTTCAACCTAATGCTCCCAGCTAATGCTCCTACCAACCACTTACACCTAATACTCATGCCTGAAGTTCCAACCTGCTACCTCTATCTATTGCTCCTACCATTTTGCCAAAAAGCTGGGCTAGGACAAAGCTTTCACTGCAGGAAAATCTAGAGTTATGAAGAATGAGTTGTGTGAGTTAAGTGTTGTCAAGTGTTATTTGTGACAATGAGAAATAATATGTTTGTGAACAGAATATCTGCAGTCCACATGTGGGTAGGCCTAGATGGGTGCTGTGGCACTGTACAATAATTTCATCCTACTGTCAATTATCCTCGAGCCAGAATAACAGCACATTCTTATGAAAGTTCTAGGGAGGATCTGAATGACTAAATTTTAGCTAGAATTAATGGGCCAGGCAGATGATGATCTGTTCTCAGATTATGTGGACAATGGTTTTATGGCCACTGACTCTTCCAGCACTGAGAATTGACTGAGATGAGTCAATAGAAGACATTTCTAGCACAATTAGTGACAGACATGCCTGACCTTGAAAACACTGCATCTAACTGGTACTGCTAGTAATTTCACAAATTTGTATAATTTTGTAGTTAGGAAAAATAATATATGAATCATATTCATTATAACAAGATTTATCCCATGAAATTAAACATCAATTATCAGTAATAAATTTTTCAGTGGACATAAAATAAATGATAAAACATGTGCAGTGGTAAAACACTCATAACTCATGCCTTAATCTTGCATTTTTATGCATAGGTAGAAATGAATATAACACTTATACATGCCACTGGAGTGAAAGTAGCAGTTGATACATTTTTCTGAGGGGAATTTTTTTCACTGTTAAATATATCTCTGAAAATGTATGAAGTGCCTTCTCAAACAATGTGAAAAACTGAAATCCATAGGGTTGGTGAAGGAACCTGAGTTGTGGGATTAAAGAGCATGCAGCACTCATAAACAATGGTTTAGCAGGTAAGATGCATCTCACTGAAATCAGAAAATATGCTCTAATTAATCATGAAAAGACTTAAGATATTTATTTTTATATTTATTTTGCTTTGTCGCTGTCTCCCGCATTTGCGAGGTAAGATATATACTTGTTAATATTCTACAGCTTTACCTCCAGGGTGCATGAAAATTATTACACTGCCTCACTGAAGCATTAATATGAGGGGCCCTCATCACTCATCTACCAAAAATAATGCCTACTCTTCATACAAAATGAGCATGACTTTCAGTAAACCTTTTGAAATGTTCAATTATAATGTTTTGCCCTGAGAAATTAAAACTATAAAAGGTATCTGCCCTACTGGTAAACTTGATCAAGGGCTATCCACCACTATTCACCAATCATCTCAATAAAGTTTTGGTTCAATCTTCTCTGTGGTTTTAGACAAGATTTAGAAATTCTAGCCAATCAGAGACTATTTAGCCTGGTGACAGCTATACCTGAAGGTGAATAAGCAAGAGATACAAAAATATGATAAAGGACCATCCAGAGATCATTTTTGCATACTTTCCTGCCTTAATGATGTATTATTCAAAAACGCAGATAAATAAAAAATAAAGAACACATTAAGTCACTAGCTGTCATGTATGATGTACCAAAACCAAAGCCTTTCATCCACGGCCACAACTCATCATCATGGATATGTATAATTGTATATATGAATCCATCTCTATTATATTTTCTCAATGGAGGTTCCAGTCAGGGACAAAAATTCACATCAATACTGGGCCTTAACTGGGTATAGAGAGGCTAATGAAAGGGAAAAAGTAAAAACTGTTCTTTAAAATCATCTCAAATCTATCAACTTTTGCTCTTAATGCAGAGATCATAAAGTACAAACTGTCCTTTAAAATGATCTCAAATCTATCAACTTTTGCTCTTAATGCAGAGATCATAAAGTTATCAAGATTTTTTCCTCCATACATAGAACAGTATAACTTACCCTCTTCTCATATACTGCTTAATGAGAGTGTATGTTTCATTAAACATGAAGTAATCTTCAGGATGGCCAAAGAGGATGTATGCCTTCAGAAGATACTCATAGAAGCTATCTAGTCCAGCTCCAACACCACTCAACTCCCCTACCCATTTACCTGTATTCACATCTACCACATTGCCTGTAGGAAGATAAAAAAAAGTCTCTTCCAATTTGTTTTCTAAAAAGGTTGATAAGTAATGAAGAGATAAATGTAATACAACAACTTTTACGCAATCATCTAATTACAACCAAAAGACTGCTCCAATGAAGCAATACAAGGTCATGGATCTTAAAAATAGAGCTCTATTAGAAAAGTTTCTTTAATCAATTCTTGGTTCAGTTAGGCATAGATCTGTCTACAAAAAAATAAGGGCACCTCCAGAGTCCAAACACATTCATGAGGTAATTCTATAAAATTCAAGGTCTATGTGCACACATATGTACATTCTTGTACGTGGGAATTTATATCAGCAGTGGAGGAAGGTAAACAGATATTACAATCATCCGCCCTTAAGTTTCCAAGGGATACTCAAATTATTATGCAAATCAACAGTCTGCTAAGTACGACATGGCCTAGTTAATGGCTGAGGCATGCAAGCTATCTATCTATCTATATATCTGACACCTGCTCCCAATTGCAGCTCCTCAAAGGGGTGGCTACAGCAATAGTTTCCATAACTTCTGAACTCCAGTGCCTCTTTTTAACCTTCAGTGCCTCATCCTTAACAGGCCACTGGCAGAGGGCAACTCTAGTGCAACATTTGCAGAGGCTCCTTCCTCATGTTCCTACTGACTACTTCTACCTAAGGCTCCTGTTCAACGTTCCTACCTCGTACTTCTACCCATGTTTCTACATAGTGCCCCTACCTAAATGTTTCTACCCACTAATTCTACCTATTGCTTGTACCATTTTGTCAAAAGGCAGGGCTACTACAATGTGCTCACTGCAGGAAAATCCTGAGTTACAAAGAATGAGCTGTGTGAGTTAAGGGTTGCTGTATTATGTAAGACAGATGAAACTGTATGTTTGTAGACAGAATGCCAGTAGTCCACATGTGGGTGAGGCAGAAAGAAAAGACAGCTATGTGGGTCAGAGCAGTGCAGCCAGACAACCACTGAAGTGCTGGCTCACTATGCAGCCATCACTAACCTTCCAGGTGGGTAGTTACAGCAATACACCTTTCTGGCTGTTGGCTGCCTATCAACAACTACCTACATGCAAGCAACTAGTAGAAACCAAAATACTATCGAACGAGGAGAGAACCAACATGATGGTTTAGGGAAGTCAAACTGGGAAAACTTATATGATGAACTACTTAAGTAACTCTGTTAAGCTATGGCAATATATAGAGCTAGGGTCTTCCCAGATGAGAAAGCAGTATGATGTACATGTACATGAACAAAATAGGTCTGTGTAGAAGCGAATCAACAGCTTTGAAGACACAAGTCTGTGGTATTTGGAGATGACTCCCAGTCTTTTTAGATGCAGACTTTGCCAACTGGGTAATGTAAGGTTCCTAAGACAAATTAAATGTTACAGTGATACTAAATATGTTTACTAGAGCAAGTGGTACCATAGAGCCATCAGAAGATATGTTAAACTTATGAAGAGTTTCAGAATAAGGAACAGGGGCAGTGGCAGCTTGTAAAAAATGGGGGGACTCAGTGGAGCAAAAGCTTTCTCAACATACTATATACTGCAGTTCTATACAAGTAAGTCTAAACAAAATGGAGCTGAGCCCCCTGCTTTTCAAAGTGGGGGGCTTCTGCCATCACTGAGGAAGAATGTAGAAATGAAAGATCAACATGGGAGTAAACTGGGATATTCAATAAAAAGAAGGAAAAAGGTAGGAGATAGAAAAGAACCCCTTACAGACATTACCAGTGAGAGGAATAGGAGAGTCTGACTCAGCAAAATTAAAGGAATGGGCTAATGAAGAGGAAACTGAAATCCAGAGAACCCAGTAAAGCAAGAAAACAAAAAGAAGGGAACTTGGTCACTGAAGTCCAAAGTCAGACTCTATCACAAATTTTCATATTGTGCAAGCTATGACTTAAAATTAACAAAAGTCTCTTCAAGAAGATGGGTTTGGATATATGGATCTCTTCCGAAAATCAAACTAGTGATCGATGTGAAGTCAGCCAGAGTAAAGATGCTCAACCCTTTTAGTGCCACGGCCATTAACTAATGCCCCAAGTAACAGGGTTCCACTGGTGTTAATTTACACATGCAATTTCCAACCGTACACTGAATTTTGTATATAATGTAGGCTCTGTCGGTTGGTGATATATAGTAACTAAAGAAAGGATGAGTCACTGGAGCTACCTGGAGGTCTCAGTAATGTGTGAGTGCTGTGGTGGAATGTTTCACACCTTCTCTTGGGATTAACCACTATGCCCCTGCTGCTTATACTAAGGACTGAGAATCTAGTAAACAAAGTTTTTCCTTTGCTTGGAATCTTTAACTCTTCATTCACAAGAAAAAATACTGGTTTTGATTCTTTTTTTCTTCCTTTTCTACATGTACTCCTGATCATGTAAATCAAAGAATTACAAATCTTTGAGCATGCTCTAGATCAGTTAACTTGGTAAATATGGTAAGACCAAGGATAATTGGAGACTTTTGCCATGACCAACCCCCCTTGATGGGAATTCCCAAGGAGTTCAGGCAACAGCAACAGATTTAGACAGATAGCAATGTGTTTTTCCTAAACTAGGATTTTTTTCATTTTTGATTGTTGCTTCTTGCTTTTGTGAGGTAGCACCAGGAATAAAAAATAAAGAGGAGCCACATAGGCTCACATCCACTCTCAAGCTTTCAGGTGCACAGCACCAAAATCACAGCTCCCTATCCACAGCCAAGCCCCACAGACTTTTCCATGGAGTACCCCAGCCACATCATATGCCTTGGTTCAGTTCACTGACAGCATGTCAACCTCTGTATACTGCATTGTTCCAATTCACTCTATTTCATTGTTGTCTTCATTCATAAGATAAATGATGGTCTATATATCTTTTGTGTACTTATAAAAAAGATCTACTGAAGTACTTTCACTGTATTCTGTGCACAAAGGAGGTCAGAGTAATCAAATGCACACATAAAGGGTTAAGGAAACTCTAGCTGAGATCAGACTCAAAGACTATGGGGATACCAGAATTCAAAGCAACAGGGAGACAGTAGCAAGAAAGGAATAAAGGAAAGTGAGTTCTGACGATGAATGCGTGTTCTCTCAAGTGCAGTGTCTCATGATCTGAGAAAGAATCTCTATCATCTTTGTAGGTTAGAAGCCTCTATTCCCCTCTGCTTTCTGGGGAGATTATTGCCTCTTGTCCTTCGCTAATCACCATGGTGGTACCAGCTATAGCTCAGTTTAGACACACTCCCCTGCAATCAGAAGCCACCACCTCGTGATGATGGCACTATCCTGTTGGCTGTCTCCGTACAGGGTGGCCACCTCATGTTTGTTTGGAACAAGGATATCACCCAAAGGAGGCTAATAGTCCATTACTTAAGACAGAGTTTTCAAAAGAGAGGGGAAGGTTAAGCAACCTATGTGATATGTTTTATATAACTGAGAGTGGATATGGGAATGACTGGAACCATGGAAGTGAAAGTGAGTCATAGGATGGGGAAAGGGCATCAATTTTGGGAGTGATGAAGAAGTGTGGAAAGAGAGATCATAATCTGGAAGGGCAAAAATGGGTATATTTGAAGGGAGTAGTCCCAACAAATCACATGGATGCAAGGCATGGGCTACAAAAATGGCTGTGTGGAGAAAGGGTTGTGCTGGATATGAAATGTTTGAGGACAATATGTGGTGTGAGGTGGTTTGACAGTGTAAGTAATGAAATAGGTAAGAGAGAGGCGTGATAATAAAAAAAAAAAGTGTGGATGAGACAGCTGAACGATGCACTGAAGTGGTTTGGATATAAGGAGAGAATGAATGAGGAACAGTTGACAAAGAGGATATATGTGTCAAAAATAGAGGGAACAAGGAGAATGGGGAGACTGAATCAGATGTGGAAGGATGGAATGATAATCTATGGAAAGGTCTGTGAGGCCTGGTTGTGGATAGGGAGTGTGGTTTCAGTGCACTGCACATGACAGCTAGAGAATAATTGTCAGTGGGTGCGGCCATTCTTTGTCTGTTCCTGGAATTACTTTGCACAACTATACATAGGGGAAAATAATCTTATCTACCTCCTTTCTCTGTGTCCAAGAAGGTAACAATAGGAGGCAGAAGAAGGGGATTGGAAATCTCCCCTTATTGCATTTCAAAATTCAAAAGGTGGAACAGAAGATGGAGCCAAGCAGTGAGTGCTCATCCTCCTCAAAGGCTCAGACTGGGGTGTCTAAATGTGTGTGGATATGACCAAGATGAAAAGAAAGGAGAAACAGGGTAGTATGCCTTAGAAAAGAAATCTGGGTGGTCTGCCTTGGAGGGATACAAAGCTCAAGGGTAAAGGAGAACAATGGTTGAGAAATGTCTTCAGAATAAAGTCAGGAGTTGGTGAAAGGGCAAGAGCTAAGGAAATGGTAGGACTACTGCTGTAGGAGTGGTGGAGTGTGACAGAGTGTAAGGAAGTGAGCAGTCTAGGGCAAGAGCTAAGAAAATGGTAGCAGGCGTAATATAACTGTGTTAATCATTATGTAGAAGCAAAACAAATTATCTCTGATGTCTCACTTAGTTATCCCTGGGGATAGGGGAGAAAGAATACTTCCCACGTATCGTAGAAGGCGACTAAAAGGGGAGGGAGCGGGTGGCTGGAAATCCTCCCCTCTCTTTTTTTTTTTCTAATTTTCCAAAAGAAGGAACAGAGAAGGGGGCCAGGTGAGGATATTCCCTCAAAGGCCCAGTCCTCTGTTCTTAACGCTACCTCGCTAACACGGGAAATGGCGAATAGTATGAAAGAAAGAAAGTCTCACTTAGTGACTGGGTTAGAGTGGACTGCCAGGGGCAGGGGCTGGTGCCAGTACTACAAAACAACGGAGATGTAAAGAAAACTAACTTGACAGGTGCTATGACACTCTTGTAGGAGTTTCATTCTAGCACTTCTGCCCTTGGCCTACTCCAGCCTACATTAAATTTCTTTTTCTTCCTAATCAACATTTCATGACCCAAAGAGAAACTGCTGCAATACTTTCTACTGGTAATGGTATTACAGCACTAAAGATACTATTGTGTAAGGAAAGACTTTGTAAATACAATATTTGAATTATCTAAAACTAATGTTTCCAATCCATCCAACAATTGGTTATCAGTGGAAGGTTCGTTCAACAATGTTAATAGTGAAGCTGGAATAAACCTGGAATAAACCCTACCTTTAGCCCATGCCTCACATCCATATAACAATGTTGGAATTAATATTCCTTCAAACATACCCATTTTTGCTCTTCGAGATAAAGTTCTCTCCTTCCGCCTCCCCCACCCTTCCGCCTCCCCCACCCTGTGACTCACTTCTGCTTCCAAAGAGATAATCAAAAAAATACCCATAGCATAAAGCACATGCAAATCTACAAACAAACATACAAATGACAAATTCTATCAAAAATCTCAATTGCATTTACTTATGATTTGTAACTCACCAAGCAGCCCAGTTTTTGAATTTCTTAATTTCCAAAGAACCTTATTTGCTCTCCGAGCAGACATTTCATATACAGGATCTCCAATGAGACGGCTGAGAACCCCAAATTCAACTAGGAGAGATCCAGCACCAGCTGTACATGTGTCTGTACGACTTCCTTCTGGAACACCATCTCGTAGGTTGACCTGCAAAGGGGAGTTCATTTAGGGCATCTAGAAATAGAGCAACACAGCCAAAGTGTTGCATCATATCCCCTTATAACACAATCCTAATAAACAAATGGCATTTCTAATAAAGCAGCAGAGACTAATGAAAATGTCAAATATCAAGTTAATGGTAACCATTAGTAATAATTTTTTCATATAGTCTTACACTGTTGTTATGTACCATAAAAAGAACAGTGACCTAAAATAAATAAGGATGTGAAGAGGACCATGCATACAGAGCACAATCTAAAGTCAAGTAAAATCTTTCTGAATGCTGGTCTGTTGTTGCTACTGTGGTGTTAGGGCACTGTGATATGATTGTGAGCTTGTTTGTTTATAAAAGGACTATCATGTTATGGTTTGCCAGATGTAATGGGAGGTTGTGCAGGAATAGGCTGGAGGGAGTTAGAGGAAGAAATGCTCCTTGGAGAACTCCACTGCAAAGTTTAAGTAGTTTAGAGGTGAAACTACTATGAGGTATTCTGTCATGGTGGCTGACTATGAAATAGACCAACCAATCTGACACTGTTTTCATGTGAGGATGTTTTGGGGGTAGGATGATGTCTACTCCCACTAGCAGTGTGTGGAATAGGGGAGCTGTGGTTGGCTGAAGTCATCTCAGATGTGTTCTGTTAGCCTGATATGCAGCTTGGTGGTAGAGCGGTTGGATATGAGGCCTAGTTGTGTGGGTGAGAGCGGGATGTCTTACTTGATTCTGTTGTGGATCAGTTTTTCACAGCATCTGGATATTGTGGATAGATAGATAGATAGATAGATAGATGGATAGATACATACATACATACATACATACATATACCTTACAAGAAATTATGTAAGAACCAACATGATACATAATAAAAGAACATAAAAGAAGTGAATGTAGGTATGTGGCAGGGGTAGGTGATGTCTCCATGGTTGTTTAATATGTTTATGGATGGGGTTGTTAGGGAGGTGAATGCAAGAGTTTTGGAAAGAGGGGCAAGTATGCAGTCTGTTGTGGATGAGAGAGCTTGGGAAGTGAGTCAGTTGTTGTTCGCTGATGATACAGTGCTGGTGGCTGACTTGGGTGAGAAACTGCAGAAGCTGGTGACTGAGTTTGGTAAAGTGTGTGAAAGAAGAAAGCTGAGAGTAAATGTAAATAAGAGCAAGGTTATTAGGTACAGTAGGGTCAAGGGACAAGTCAATTGGGAGGTAAGTTTGAATGGAGAAAAACTGGAGGAAGTAAAGTGTTTTAGATATCTGGGAGTGGATTTGGCAGCGGAGGGAACCATGGAAGCGGAAGTGAATCATACGGTGGGGGAGGGGGCGAAAGTTCTGGAAGCGTTGAAGAATGTGTGGAAGTTGAGAACATTATCTCGGAAAGCAAAAATGGGTATGTTTGAAGGAATAGTGGTTCCAACAATGTTATATGGTTGCGAGGCATGGGCTATGGATAGAGTTGTGCACAGAAGGAAGGATGTGCTGGAAATGAGATGTTTGAGGACAATATGTGGTGTGGGGTGGTTTGATCGAGTAAGTAAAAAATAGGGTAAGAGAGATGTGTGGTAATAAAAAGAGTGTGGTTGAGAGAGCAGAACAGGGTGTTTTGAAATGGTTTGGTCACATGGAGAGAATGAGTGAGGAAAGATTGACCAAGAGGATATATGTGTCAGAGGTGGAGGGAACGAGGAGAAGTGGGAGACCAAATTGGAGGTGGAAAGATGGAGTGAAAAAGATTTTGAGTGATCGGGGCCTGAACATGCAGGAGGGTGAAAGGCGTGCAAGGAAAAGAGTGAATTGGAACGATGTGGTATACCGGGGTCGACGTGCTGCCAATGGATTGAACCAGGGCATGTGAAGTGTCTGGGGTAAACCATGGAAAGTTCTGTGGGGCCTGGATGTGGAAAGGGAGCTGTGGTTTCAGTGCATTATTACATGACAGCTAGAGACTAAGTGTGAATGAATGTGGCCTTTGTTGTCTTTTCCTAGTGCTACCTCGCACACATGAGGGGGGAGGGGGTCGTTATTCCATGTGTGGCGAGGTGGCAATGGGAATAAATAAAGGCAGACAGTATGAATTATGTACATGTGTGTATATGTCTGTGTCTGTATATATATGTATACATTGATATGTATAGGTATGTATATTTGTGTGTGTGGATGTGCATGTATATACATGTGTATGTGGGTGGGTTGGGCCATTCTTTCGTCTGTTTCCTTGCGCTACCTCGCTAACGCGGGAGACAGCGACAAAGCAAAATAGATAAATATATATCCCTGGGGACAGGGGAGAAAGAATATTTCCCACGGATTCCCCACGAGTCGTAGAAGGTGATGGGATGGGATCGGGGGCTAGAAAACCTCCCCTCCTCGTATTTTAACTTTCGAAAGGGGAAACAGAAGAAGGAGTCACGCAGGGAGTGCTCAGCCTCCTCAAAGGCTCAGATTGGGGTGCCTAAATGTGTATGGATGTAACCAAGATGAGAAAAAAGGGGAGAGATAGGTAGTACGTTAGAGGAAAAGAACCTGGAAGCTTTGGCTCTGAGAGAAACGAAGCTCAAGGGTAAAGGGGAAGAGTGGTTTGGGAATGTTATGGGAGTAAAGTCAGGGGTTGGTGAGAGGACAAGAGTAAGGGAAGGAGTAGCACTACTCCTGAAACAGTTGTGACAGTATGTGATAGAATGTAAGAAAGTACACTCTAGATTGATATGGGTAAAACTGTAAGTGATTGGAGAGAGATGAGTGATTATTGGTGCCTATGCATCTGGGCATGAGAAGAAAGATCATAAGAAGCAAGTGTTTTGGGAGCAGCTGAGTGAGCTGTGTTAGTAGTTTTGATGCATGAGACCAGGTTATAGTGATGGGTTATTTGAATGCAAAGGTGAGTAATGTGGCAGTTGAGGGAATAATTGGTATACATGGGGTGTCCAGTGTTGCAAATGTAAATGGTGAAGAGCTTGTAGATTTGTGTGCTGAAAAAGGATGGGTGATTAGGAATAACTGGTTTAAAAAGACATATACAAAAGTATACGTATGTAAGTAGGAGAGATGGCCAGAGATCATTATTGGATAACATGTTAATTAATAGGCGTGTGAAAGAGAGACTTTTTGATGTTTATATGCTGAGAGGTGCAACTGGAGGGATGTCTGATCATTATCTTGTGGAGGCGAAAGTGAAGATTTGTACAGGTTTTCACAAAAGGAGAAAGAATGTTGCGGTGAAGAGATTGGTGAGAGTAAGTGAGCTTGGGAAGGAGGCTTGTAAGAGGAAGTACCACGAGAGACTGAGTACAGAATGAGAAAAGGTGAAAGCAAAGGAGGTAAGGGGAGTGGGGGAGGAATGAGATGTATTTAGGGAAGCAGTGATGGCTTGCGCAAAAGATGCTTGTGGCATGAAAAGCTTAGGAGATGGACAGATTAGAAAGGGTAGTGAGTGGTGGGATGAAGAAGTAAGATTATTAGTGAAAGAGAAGAGAGAGGCATTTGGATGATTTTTGCAGGGAAATAGTGTAAATGACTGGGAGATCTTTAAAAGAAAAATGAAGGAGGTCAAGAGAAAGGTGCAAGAGGTGAAAAAGAGGGCGAATGAGTGTTGGGGTGAGAGAGTATCATTAAATTTTAGGAAGAATAAAAAGATGCTTTGGAAGGAGGTAAATAAAGTGCGTAAGACAAGAGAACAAATGGGAACATCGGTGAAGGGGGCTAATGGGGAGGTAACAACAGGTAGTGGTGATGTGAGAAGGAGATGAAGTGAGTACTTTGAAGGTTTGTAGAATGTGTTAGATGATAAAGTGGCAGATATAGGGTGTTTTGGTCAAGGTGGTATGTGAAGTAAGAGGCTTAGGGAGAATGATTTGGCAAACAGAGAAGAGGTAGTGAAAGCTTTGCAAAAGATGAAAGTCTGCAAGGCGGCAGGTTTGGATGGCATTGCAGTGGAATTTATTAAAAAACGGGGTGACTGTGTTGTTAAATGGTTGGTAAGGATATTTAATGAATGCATGGCTCATGGTGAAGTGCTTGAGGATTAGCAGAATGCATGCATAGTGCAACTGTACAAAGGCAAAGGGGATATCTACTTTCAGTTTTACCCATAACAATCTAGAATTTACTTCCTTACACTCTATCATACACTTCCACAACTCCTGCTTCAGGAGTAGTGGTACTCCACCCTTAGCTCATGTCCTCTCACTGAAACCTGACTTTACTTCCATGATGTTTCCAAACCATTCTTCCCCTTCACCCTTAAGCTTCGTTTCACTCAGAGTCAGAACATCCAAGTTTTTTCCTCAAACATATTGCCTATCTCTCCTTTCTTCTCATCTTGGTTACATCCGCACACATTCAGACACTCTAATCTGAGCCTTTGAGGAGGATGAGCACTCCATGCTTAGCTCCTTCTGTTTCCTCTTTTAGATATTGAAACACAAGTAGGGGAGGGTTTCTAGCCCCCTGCTCCCACCCCCTTCAGCCGCCTTCTATGGCATGTGGGGAATATGGAGGTAGAATTCTTTCTACCCTAACTCGTAAAACCTTAATTTCCAAACAGATGATAAAGATGCGGATTTCTTTAGGATTTTGATAAAATTATACAAAGAGGTATGTATTTACTTTACCATTTGTCATACCTATAACACTTGATGCTATTCATCACTACTAAATATTTTACTTTGAAATTACCCGAGGGTAAGGAAGTCCAGTTTTTGAGTTGTCAAATGCTGGAAGGAATCTGGAGGCGAGGTCTGACGCCATCTCGAGTAGTTCCCCATCATACCACTCAGGCTCTAAGTCCCCAAATGGCTGATTCTCATCCCGGATGAGAAGATGAGCTGATAACAATGCCCCTAACAATCTGAAGTTGCCAGAAAATTTGTCAATGATTTCATTCAATACCACAATATGGATAATCCAGAGACACTACAGTGCAATTAAAAATACTAACTGCTGTAATTCATAAATGGGAGAGCACTGATGTGACTGAACATTGGAAAATGAATGAAAAGTGAGTTGTACTGTATGAATATATGGGATATGAACTGTTTTCTTGGAGGCTTATGATCAAATGTATGTTGTACCAGATACATTCATGCAAATATGACCTAGAAAAGTGAGTTTTTAAGAGTGAAAAACTTTCTTTCTGAATTAGTCTTGCAAACTCTGAGAGAATCTCCAAGATCTCAAAGGGTTAGAAAGCTCTAACCCTCTGCCTTCTGACGAGATAAATACTTTTTCCTCTTTGTTAACCAAAGACCTCTGTTGTTAATCTCCTCCAGGAAAAGGCTTCACAAGAAAATGCACTCCAACATACATCTCCTCCAGGAAAAGGTTTCTCGAGAAAATGCACTCCAACATACAGGCCAGATTGGGCTAACAAAAGTCTTTTAATCCAAGGCAAGATGTTCCTTGCTGGGATGGCTTAAAGCTTCATGAGTGAACAAAAAAGTTCTCCCTCAGTAATTTCTGGAGATCAAATAATTTTATGATATTCAACTGGGCATAAAGCATGATGTTCTCCAACAACAGTCATTGAAGCCAGTATTATACAACACAAATAATATACAGTTCACTATCTATACACTTTATAAGATGTTTGTCTAATCACCTAGAGCATGGGAGAAACAAAAGGCACACTCAACCAGAGTGCTGCTAAGCTGTGCTAAATCTACATATCAACAGTGAATCATGAATTGTCATCTGAAAACTATAGCAATTTGAGGGTTAAGGAAGGTGACGTTGTTTCCTACACTGATGGAAGTGTCCATGATAAGAGGAGTGGAATGAGATGTGTGGCCTGGAATAAAAAGTCCTGAAAGAAGAAATGTGGTAGGATGAGCAGTGGAGTTTCCAAAACAAAAGCAAAACTAACTGCCATTCAATGATGTTCTAAAAAGTTAAGAGATGAACACTGAAAATAATATATTAATAATGAGTGATTCTAGATGTGCTCTTGACAAACCTGTTAGAAAGGAATGATGAACAATGGTGTACTTACAAAGGAAATCACATGCAATGCTGGGAACTTAGAATTTGGAAAACTGGGAAGACAGTTTTATTCCTTTGGGTAACTACATTCAACAATAATAAAAGTCATTAAATCTTAGCTCTTACCTGATATTAGCTTCAAAGACTTGTACGGTTGAGTTTTTATCAAAGCTAACATTTTCAATGACTAGCTGAACAGCTTTTCTAAACTCCACAACGTCACCAAGAACTGCAAGTGTGTCTAAGGCATCAATCAAAGTCAGGGAATAATCTCCAAGGATATCGTTGATGTTGATATTGGACCTGAGGAGAGAAAAATCTGTTAGTCACACATTACCACCAGAATGTCAGTTAAATTTTACATTAAATGTAGCTGCTAGATATTGTGTTCTTTGTTATACATTGGTAAGTACAGGAAAAGAATTTAATCGAAGGAATTTCTGCAAGGAACCCAGAAATATCAAAATATACTTTTTTTGCTGAAAAACATAAAAGCTTAGAATTAAGTACAACATTATGATACAGGTTATCAGAAAAAGAGGTAAAATCTAATATAAAGTACTGCAAACTCTGAAATATGCACACTATCAAATCATCTGCTTTTCTGTGTCAAAACAGTTATTGCACTACTATGAACCTTCTAGTTCCAATTCAAACACAGATCACAATGCCATAATGGACGTGAAACCATACCCAAATCAACTAAATATCTAGGCACTTGAAATATCTCTGTGAGTTAGGAAGAGAGCCAGAGGTAGATGATATATTCCCTTCACTCTGACCAACATTTCATCAAATTAGAATAACGTCTAGTGATTTGATGAAAATCCAGATCATTAACAAAGCTATTGAACACAAGTACATTATAACTAGCAGTAACAGAAAACATGTGAACAAAATATGTCCACAGGCAGTACAGTTAAGACAGACATGCAGACTTGGATCCATTTAAGAGCATAAACTAAGGATCAATCTTGCAAGTAATTTCAAATGAGAACAAAATCCACTACAACTTACCACAGGTAACAAATGGAAATTGGATGTGTGCATAATAAAAAATATATCTCCAATTACATACATGCATTATTTCTTTATCATGAGAATCATTCATGCAAAATTTTAGATCTCTTAGCATAGCCCCTATTTCAGAAATTATGAAAAGAAATCCATGGATAATATTAGCATACAAACATAAAAATGCTTGATTTGGCTCCAATTTTGAGCTAAGAATCTGATATGAGTAATTTCACCATGTCAGTTTTCAAAAGACGTTAACATTCAGGAGGCACTTTCACCAGCTGGAGATTAAAGTTAACGTAAAACATCACAGTGATGCTTTCAAACAGCTGAATCCAAATTGGAAAGATTACAAGTAATACCAACAAAAAGGATATTTTTCAAAAATGGGCAAAAATTTACTTAATCCATCTCAAGCATCCCTTTAAAATTTTTGAGCAATAAATCCCAAAGTACTGGACATTAAATACAATTACAAACTAGATAACATGCTGGTTCTGAAAGTATGAATAAACAAATAAAATAAAAGATATCAACAAATATTTAAAGAAAATAAACTGACAAACAAATATCCATTAAAAACATGCACATCAGTTCAAACCACACATCAGTGAGGGAAGTGTTGGGTGGTAAGCCCCAAGTGGAAACCCAAAGTAGGAAGAGGGTGGGCATCTCATGGTGGCTGGCTGTAGGTGGAAGGCTTGCCAGTACTGTATGTTCGCCTGAAGCCTGAAGTGCTGTGTCTATTTCTGAGTCTGTTCAGCATAATTACTGCACAATGCCTAAAGTAAAAGAGAGTGATATTATACTCTTTCACTGCAGATATGATAAAATAACTGATACTGTAGCTATAACACAGAAACTATCAAGAAATCACACTCTGCTGTGAGTTTTCACTCCCTAATGTTACATATAAACTGGGCTGTCTACAGCTCTTAGTGACTAACAGCTAACTCCCAGTTACATACCATTGTGTAAAAGGTATCAAAAGTAAATTATATAAATCTTATTAAACATTTCTCTCATGACAGCACTGATGATCTTATCAGGGAAAGTTAAATAATGTTATGAATAAAAAGCTACTAAGAGACTCAGATCTTCCAATATGGCATTTGCAGATGCCTACAAACTCAGTGACTGACTTCTAATCAATCCAAAGCTCCCTTTGGCATTCGTAAGCAACAAGAAGACAATACTACAGTATAATTAGTATTCACAGTGTATCTTGCACTACATAAAACTGATTTAAAATTTGTGTCATGCATCCTTAACTTGTTGAAAGTAACGCTGCTAATAAATGATCATGAGCAAAGCAACACAGCAATCCACGGTTTCTGCCATGCATTGTTTTTCATTACAAATTTAAAAAATTGTTAAAAACACTGTATTCAGTATTTAATTTGAAGTACAGGCACCTGAAATAAATCAACACATCAAAAATGTTATGACAATGATAAAATTTAGCAAAACTCTTTATCAAGAAACTTAAAAACTAAAAATAAATTTTGGTCTCATTGTTTTCTGCAGCTTGCTTCTTGGTAAATAGTATTCGCACTGGGGCCTTCTTTCACCTTCCCATCCTCATTACCTTGCATTTTTTAGGGCTGATTTTCATCGTTCATTCATCTGACCAAATTTGGAGTTTCTCCAAGTCCCCGTGTCAGCTGATGCAATCATTGTCATTCCTTACTTCTTTAAAGAGCTTGGCATCATCCACAAACATGTTGTAGTACATGTTTGTGTAAGAATGTGTCTATGTATGTAATGATTATTGAAGCCAAATAATTACAAAGCATAATTATACATTCGGTAGTAATGAGTGTGGGCCAAGTTAGATAAAGACTGATATGATTTAATATGCAGTATTTTATATGTGTGCGTGTGTGTGTGTGTGTGTGTGTGTCTAAGTATCAAAATGATTGAGAAGATTTAATATGCAGTACTTTGTGTGTTTCTAAGTATTTGTTGACCACCAAAGTTGTGCAAATCATCAAAGAGCTATCATTCATCATATCATTATCATTCAAGTATACTTATACTAAGGATAGACCAAGATGAACACAGGTGGAGATCAATATTGGCCAAGATAATTTCATAAGCTCAACTTTATTTATGTATGTTTATTTATGTATATACTAACTACTGCAATTGATTAAATCGTTGGAAAAGCTATCATTCATAATCTTATCAACAACCAATATAATTACCTTTATCATAATGGTGGGCCAAGGCCAAAACTGACGAAGATGATTTTACAAGCAGTCTTTTTGTTAATGATGTATTGACTAATGAAGTTGAATAAAGTGCCAAATAAGCAATCAATCATTGTCTCATCATCACTCAATAACAGTGGGCCAAGATTGCTGTGCTCAAATGTCAGTCATGTCACAAGTTATTTGCATGTAGATTTACCAAAACAATTTATTTTTCTGTCTATGTATGCACTAAAACTGAATAAGTCATTAAACAATCTTTGATTGACTTGTCATCACTCCTTGACAGTCATAGTTATAATAAGAATGGGCCCAAACCAGTAATGATAAGTATTCTCATTATTCATGGTTGTTTCCTATTTCTAATGTTAAAGGAAGTGCCAGGAACAAAAAAAGTTACTTGCATACATTCTCTAGCTGTGCAATGAACCAATACCATAGCCCCCTATCCAAAACTAGGCCCCCTCACACCTTTCCATTGTTTCCCCTGGCTGCTTTACATGCCTTGGTTGAACCCACTGACAGTATGTAGCCCCCTGCACACCAAATTCCTCCAATTCACTCTATTCCTTGCATGTCTTTAACCCTCCTGTATGTCTAATACATAAGCATCCATAATCTCATTCATTCTATCCTTCCACCTCCAATTCTGTCCCACCCTTCTCCTTGTCTCCTCCACCTCTGAAACCTTTATCTTCTTTGTTAACCTTCCTCATTCATTCTCTTCATATGTCCATACTTTATCAATTTACGAACACTGATAATAATACAAAAATAAACGTCATGGATATTCATGTAAGAAACAATAGAAGCAGGAGGTGCCAAAATGACGTTTGATAGGGGCCAAAGTGTTGGTTGATGGAACCAAAGTGTTGGCAGGGGTTGAAGTGTCAAATAAGAATTAGGAACTAAGTAATACCCAGTCAACTAATGAAGTAAATGTTTATATTAGCATTTTACTGCTTTTCTGTACGTATTTCTCTGATCTAAAATCCCCCAGAGTTCAAAAAAGAAGGCAGCAGAAATCGAGTCTCCCTAAATAATTAAAGCCACCAAAATCTATGGAGATAACTGAAGGATTCATAAAACACACCTGTATTACTGTTGGAAACCAAGTCAACTAATGAACCACACTGGATTTCAATGGATTTTGGTTGACTTCATTGAAAAGGCTATGACAGTAATTGTGGATTTCAGCAAGAAGTATGGCACTGAGACAATGAAATCCAAGATAACTGGTATAGAATCAATCAAATACACCAGTACTATAGAATACAAAGTTGACTTATGTAAACTCCTTGATTCTGGTTTATGTAAACTCTTGATTCTGGTGATTTCAGAGGAGAGGCTACAACACTGTGTAGTACTTACCATTACATAGCAAGAAGTAAAGCAAGGCATCACCTGGTTGGAGAGCATGAAACAGAATCATAGTAATACATACAGAAAAACATTAAACTATGAACACAAACATAAATTACATCAACAGATGGGGACTTGTACAAGTACTGGAGGATCATATCACCAATCCTACAGCAAGCCTCAAGGACTTTAGCAATTTTCATTGTTTAGGAAATGCCACAGCCACCATGCCAATCAAGAAGGCACTTTCTCACTTTAATCAACAATACAGTTTCTCAAATATATTCATGACACCTTCATGAAAGTAGCTCCATACAATATGTGAGTCTACATCATGCTCTGTAACCATTTCTGTTTTTACAACAAATCATATGCACCTAAACCAAAAGTAGCCACTTCCTAAAGATAGTATCGGTGGGGCTTAAAGAATCCACCAAAACTTCAGTGAGTACAAAAAGAACTCCAAATTCCTTCTTTTTAAAGCAAAAACAAAATCGAAATGAGTAAAACAAAGATCTTATAGTCAGAACATACACGTCCGTAAAAATGATAAACACCAAAAATCTGTTACGTCTGGGTTCATTAACAGCTGACTACACTAGGGTTCCATGGTTACTAACATATACAGCTTACTGAACATTGATATACTTACGGATTATCACGATCAGGTCCCCTCCCACTGCAGTAAATGGGATTAAGTTCGTCTTTGGGATAGGCATATTTCATGTAGCTGTTATAACCAAAATAAAACATATCTCTCGTGTCCTTCTTGAGTCTAAGTCTCTCATTTTCTGGCAAGGTTCCATATTTCTTTTCAACTCTATTCAAAGGATACCTGAAGATATTGAAGGCACATTCACTAGTATACAAGCCTTGAAAAACAATTTGTAAAAGCACTACGTAAACTGAAAGTGTTGACACCATAATAATATCGTCCGATGAACAGCTGACATGGTAAATAAACAACAAAACAAATGACAAACGAAATAAACGTACGTGTCCGCTGGCAAGC
Organism: Panulirus ornatus; assembly: GCF_036320965.1. Lineage (NCBI taxonomy): Eukaryota > Metazoa > Arthropoda > Malacostraca > Decapoda > Palinuridae > Panulirus > Panulirus ornatus. The sequence continues at coordinate 8,051,877 of NC_092246.1, read as the reverse complement.
CATCTGCTATATATTACATAGAATAATTTCTACCATGTACATCATACAAATCTTATGATTCCACTATACTAGAAATGTCTTGATACAAATGAAAAAAAAAACTAACTTATTCAAGGCATATTTATTTCCCTTACGGAAAGGGTATTTGCGAGTATTTGACGAACGCAGGGAGTTCAAACAATGCTTGCAAAGAAATTGGTTGGGTGACCCACAAATGTGTTATAAACTTATCTCCATTTAGGTATATCTACCTTTAAAGAGAACTAAACCCTTAACACAATATACTTCCAGGCACCGTCGAAAAAGTTATTGCGCAAAGAACCAATTTCTAACATGTACCAGAAAAGAGAAATAGTTAGGTCACTTCGATATCTTATAGCTAAAAAAAATATTTTTCTCATCATCTACAACACTTTTTACAGAAATGTATTTAATAGGAAAGAATGATAAGTAATATTATATCATTAGCTGGATTAAGCGCACTTGCGCACTACATTGAAAGAAATATTCAGAATTAGGCAATGACATTCCGATAATAGTAATTAAATGATGCAATTTAAAGTTTTTTCATGATTACGCTAACCACATACACACACACATATATATATATATATATATATATATATATATATATATATATATATATATATATATATATATATGGATTTTTTTTTTTTTTTTGCTTTGTCGCTGTCTCCCGCGTTTGCGAGGTAGCGCAAGGAAACAGACGAAAGAAATGGCCCAACCCACCCCCATACACATGTATATACATACGTCCACACACGCAAATATACATACCTACACAGCTTTCCATGGTTTACCCCAGACGCTTCACATGCCCTGATTCAATCCACTGACAGCACGTCAACCCCGGTATACCACAACGATCCAATTCACTCTATTCCTTGCCCTCCTTTCACCCTCCTGCATGTTCAGGCCCCGATCACACAAAATCTTTTTCACTCCATCTTTCCACCTCCAATTTGGTCTCCCTCTTCTCCTCGTTCCCTCCACCTCCGACACATATATCCTCTTGGTCAATCTTTCCTCACTCATTCTCACCACGTGCCCAAACCATTTCAAAACACCCTCTTCTGCTCTCTCAACCACGCTCTTTTTATTTCCACACATCTCTCTTACCCTTACGTTACTTACTCGATCAAACCACATCACACCACACATTGTCCTCAAACATCTCATTTCCAGCACATCCATCCTCGTGCGCACAACTCAATCCATAGCCCACGCCTCGCAACCATACAACATTGTTGGAACCACCATTCCTTCAAACATACCCATTTTTGCTTTCCGAGATAATGTTCTCGACTTCCACACATTCTTCAAGGCTCCCAGAATTTTCGCCCCCTCCCCCATCCTATGATCCACTTCCGCTTCCATGGTTCCATCCGCTGCCAGATCCACTCCCAGATATCTAAAACACTTTACTTCCTTCAGTTTTTCTCCATTCAAACTCACCTCCCAATTGACTTGACCCTCAACCCTACTGTACCTAATAACCTTGCTCTTATTCACATTTACTCGTAACTTTCTTCCTTCACACACTTTACCAAACTCAGTCACCAGCTTCTGCAGTTTCTCACATGAATCAGCCACCAGCGCTGTATCATCAGCGAACAACAACTGACTCACTTCCCAAGCTCTCTCATTTTATTTATTTTGCTTTGTCGCTGTCTCCCGCGTTTGCGAGGTAGCGCAAGGAAACAGACGAAAGAAATGGCCCAACCCACCCCCATACACAATGTATATACATACACGTCCACACACGCAAATATACATACCTATACATCTCAATGTACACATATATATACACACACAGACACATACATATATACCCATGCACACAATTCACACTGCCTGCCCCTATTCATTCCCATCGCCACCTCGCCACACATGGAATACCATCCCCCTCCCCCCTCATGTGTGCAAGGTAGCACTAGGAAAAGACAACAAAGGCCCCATTCGTTTACACTCATTCTCTAGCTGTCATGCAATAATGCCCGAAACCACAGTTCCCTTTCCACATACAGGCCCCACAGAACTTTCCATGGTTTACCCCAGACGCTTCACATGCCCTGATTCAATCCACTGACAGAACGTCGATCCCGGTATACAACATCGATCCAATTCACTCTATTCCTTGCCCGCCTTTCACCCTCCTGCATGTTCAGGCCCCGATCACTCAAAATCTTTTTCACTCCATCTTTCCACCTCCGAGATAATGTTCTTGACTTCCAAACATTCTTCAAGGATCCCAGAATTTTCGCCCCCTCCCCCACCCTATGATTCACTTCCGCTTCCATGGTTCCATCCGCTGCCAGATATCTAAAACACTTTACTTCCTCCAGTTTTTCTCCATTCAAACTTACCTCCCAATTGACTTGACCCTCAACCCTACTGTACCTAATAACCTTGCTCTTATTCACATTTACTCTTAACTTTCTTCTTTCACACACTTTACCAAACTCAGTCACCAGCTTCTGCACTTTCTCACATGAATCAGCCACCAGCGCTGTATCATCAGCGAACAACAACTGACTCACTTCCCAAGCTCTCTCATCCAAAACAGACTGCATTTTTGCCCCTCTTTCCAAAACTCTTGCATTCACCTCCCTAGCAACCCCATCCATAAACAAATTAAACCATGGAGACATCACACACCCCTGCCGCAAACCTACATTCACTGAGAACCAATCACTTTCCTCTCTTCCTACATGTACACATGCCTTACATCCTCAATAAAAACTTTTCACTCCCTCTAACAACTTGCCTCCCACACCATATATTCTTAATACCTTCCACAGAGCATCTCTATCAACTCTATCATAAGCCTTCTCCAGATCCATAAATGCTACATACAAATCCATTTGCTTTTCTAAGTATTTCTCACATACATTCTTCAAAGCAAACACCTGATCCACACATCCTCTACCACTTCTGAAACCACACTGCTCTTCCCCAATCTGATGCTCTGTACATGCCTTCACCCTCTCAATCAATACCCTCCCATATAATTTACCAGGAATACTCAACAAACTTATACCTCTGTAATTTGAACACTCACTCTTATCCCCTTTGCCTTTGTGCAATGGCACCATGCAAGCATTCTGCCAAACCTCAGGCACCTCACCATGAGTCATACATACATTAAATAACCTTACCAACCAGTCAACAATACAGTCACCCCCATTTTTTTAATAAATTCCACTGCAATACCATCCAAACCTGCTGTCTTGCTAGCTTTCATCTTCTGCAAAGCTTTTACTACCTCTTCTCTGTTTACCAAATCATTTTCCCTAACCCTCTCACTTTGCACACCACCTTGACCAAAACACCCTATATCTGCCACTGTATCATCAAACACATTCAACAAACCTTCAAAATACTCACTCCATCTCCTTCTCACATCACCACTACTTGTGATCACCTCCCCATTAGCCCCCTTCACTGAAGTCCCATTTGTTCCCTTGTCTTATGCACTTTATTTACCTCCTTCCAAAACACCTTTTTTTTTTTTTTTTTTTTTTTTTTTTTTTTTTTTTTAATACTTTGTCGCTGTCTCCCGCGTTTGCGAGGTAGCGCAAGGAAACAGACGAAAGAAATGGCCCAACCCCCACCCCCCATACACATGTACATACACACGTCCACACACGCAAATATACATACCTACACAGCTTTCCATGGTTTACCCCAGACGCTTCACATGCCTTGATTCAATCCACTGACAGCACGTCAAACCCTGTATACCACATCGCTCCAATTCACTCTATTCCTTGCCCTCCTTTCACCCTCCTGCATGTTCAGGCCCCGATCACACAAAATCTTTTTCACTCCATCTTTCCACCTCCAATTTGGTCTCCCTCTTCTCCTCGTTCCCTCCACCTCCGACACATATATCCTCTTGGTCAATCTTTCCTCACTCATTCTCTCCATGTGCCCAAACCATTTCAAAACACCCTCTTCTGCTCTCTCAACCACGCTCTTTTTATTTCCACACATCTCTCTTACCCTTACGTTACTTACTCGATCAAACCACCTCACACCACACATTGTCCTCAAACATCTCATTTCCAGCACATCCATCCTCCTGCGCACAACTCTATCCATAGCCCACGCCTCGCAACCATACAACATTGTTGGAACCACTATTCCTTCAAACATACCCATTTTTGCTTTCCGAGATAATGTTCTCGACTTCCACACATTTTTCAAGGCTCCCAAAATTTTCGCCCCCTCCCCCACCCTATGATCCACTTCCGCTTCCATGGTTCCATCCGCTGACAGATCCACTCCCAGATATCTAAAACACTTCACTTCCTCCAGTTTTTCTCCATTCAAACTCACCTCCCAATTGACTTGACCCTCAACCCTACTGTACCTAATAACCTTGCTCTTATTCACATTTACTCTTAACTTTCTTCTTCCACACACTTTACCAAACTCAGTCACCAGCTTCTGCAGTTTCTCACATGAATCAGCCACCAGCGCTGTATCATCAGCGAACAACAACTGACTCACTTCCCAAGCTCTCTCATCCCCAACAGACTTCATACTTGCCCCCCTTTCCAGGACTCTTGCATTTACCTCCCTAACAACCCCATCTATAAACAAATTAAACAACCATGGAGACATCACACACCCCTGCCGCAAACCTACATTCACTGAGAACCAATCACTTTCCTCTCTTCCTACACGTACACATGCCTTACATCCTCGATAAAAACTTTTTATTCTCCCTAAAATTTAATGACACTCTCATTTGCCCTCTTTTTTACCTCTTGCACCTTTCTCTTGACCTTCTGCCTCTTTCTTTTATACATCTCCCACTCATTTGCATTTTTTCCCTGCAAAAATCATCCAAATGCCTCTCTCTTCTCTTTCACTAATAATCTCACTTCTTCATCCCACCACTCTACCCTTTCTAATCAACCCACCTCCCACACTTCTCATGCCACAAACCATCACTGCTTCCCTAAATACATCCCATTCTTCCCACACTTCCCTTACCTCCTTTGTTCTCACCTTTTTCCATTCTGTACTCAGTCTCTCCTGGTACTTCCTCACACAAGTCTCCTTCCCAAGCTCACTTACTCTCACCACTCTTTTCACCCCAACATTCTCTTCTTTTCTGAAAACCCCTACAAATCTTCACCTTCGCCTCCACAAGATAATGATCAGACATCCCTCCAGTTGCACCTCTCAGCACATTGACATCCAAAAGTCTCTCTTTCGCACGCCTATCAATTAACACGTAATCCAATAACGCTCTCTGGCCATCTCTCCTACTTACATACGTATACTTATGTATATCTCACTTTTTAAACCAGGTATTCCCAATCACCAGTCCTTTTTCAGCACATAAATCTACAGCTTTTCACCATTTCCATTTACAACACTGAACACCCCATGTATACCAATTATTCCCTCAACTGCCACATTACTCACCTTTGCATTCAAATCACCCATCACTATAACCCGGTCTTGTGCATCAAAACCACTAACACACTCATTCAACTGCTCCCAAAACAATTGCCTCTCATGATCTTTCTTCTCATGCCCAGGTGCATATGCACCAAAAATCACACATCTCTCTCCATCAATTTTCAGTTTTACCCATATCATTCCAGAGTTTACTTTCTTACACTCGATCACATACTCCCACCACTCCTGTTTCAGGAGTAGTGCTACTCCTTCCCTTGTTCTTGTCCTCTCACTAACCCATGACTTTACTCCCAAGACATTCCCAAACCACTCTTCCCCTTTACCCTTGAGCTTTGTTTCACTCACCAAAACATCCAGGTTCCTTTCCTCAAACATACTACCTATCTCTCCTTTTTTCTCATCTTGGTTACATCCACACACATTTAGACACCCTAATCTGAGCCTTCGAGGAGGATGAGCACTACCCACGTGACTCCTTCTTTTGTTTCCCCTTTTAGAAAGTTAAAATACAAGGAGGGGAAGGTTTCTAGCCCCCCGCTCCCGTCCCCTTTAGTCGCCTTCTACGACACGTGAGGAATGCGTGGGAAGTATTCTTTCTCCCTTATCCCCGGGGATATATATATATCATTTGCTTTGTCACTGTCTCCCGTGTTTGCGAGGTAGCGCAAGGAAACAGACGAAAGAAATGGCCCAACCCACCCCCATACACATGTATATACATACACGTCCACACATGCAAATATACATACCTATACATCTCAATGTACACATATATATACACACACAGACACATACATATATACCCATGCACACAATTCACACTGTCTGCCTTTATTCATTCCCATCGCCACCTCGCCACACGTGGAATACATATATTATCCCTGGGGATAGGGGAGAAAGAATACTTCCCACGTATTCCCTGCGTGTCGTACAAGGCGACTAAAAGGGGAGGGAGCGGGGGGCTGGAAATCCTCCCCCTCTCGTTTTTTTTTTTTTCTTTTAATCTTCCAAAAGAAAGAACAGATAAGGGGGCCAGGTGAGGATATTCCCTCAAAGGCCCAGTCCGCTGTTCTTAACGCTACCTTGCTAACATGGGAAATGGCAAATAGTTTGAAATAAGATATATATATATTTTATTTTTTTTTTTATTATACTTTGTCGCTGTCTCCCGCGTTTATGAGGTAGCGCAAGGAAACAGACGAAAGAAATGGCCCAACCCACCCCCATACACATGTATATACATACGTCCACACACGCAAATATACATACCTACACAGCTTTCCATGGTTTACCCCAGACGCTTCACATGCCCTGATTCAATCCACTGAAAGCACGTCAACCCCGGTATACCACATCGCTCCAATTCACTCTATTCCTTGCCCTCCTTTCACCCTCCTGCATGTTCAGGCCCCGATCACACAAAATCTTTTTCACTCCATCTTTCCACTTCCAATTTGGTCTCCCTCTTCTCCTCGTTCCCTCCACCTCCGACACATATATCCTCTTGGTCAATCTTTCCTCACTCATTCTCTCCATGTGCCCAAACCACTTCAAAACACCCTCTTCTGCTCTCTCAACCACGCTCTTTTTATTTCCACACATCTCTCTTACCCTTACGTTACTCACTCGATCAAACCACCTCACACCACACATTGTCCTCAAACATCTCATTTCCAGCACATCCATCCTCCTGCGCACAACTCTATCCATAGCCCACGCCTCGCAACCATACAACATTGTTGGAACCACTATTCCTTCAAACATACCCATTTTTGCTTTCCGAGATAATGTTCTCGACTTCTACACATTCTTCAAGGCCCCCAGAATTTTCGCCCCCTCCCCCACCCTATGATCCACTTCCGCTTCCATGGTTCCATCCGCTGCCAGATCCACTCCCAGATATCTAAAACACTTTACTTTTATATATATAAAGTTGTTGTTGAAAGGTAATGGTTCTCTTATCAAAAGTTTGTTAACTTTGCCCCTTCATTGCCACGTATGTATGGACTTATCAAAACACCTAAACAGAATTTTCCAGCAAGACCTATAGTGAGTTCAGTATTCTCCATCACTTATAAATTGTCAAAACGTTTAGTTTCTTTATTAAGCCCTTTATGTTACGGGAATAATAATAATAATATGTTACATTCTCTCACTTTCAGCTGTACATCATTATCTTGGGAAGTTCGTAATCTCCACCCATTCCCCTGGACTGAGTCCTGGGTATGCCCCTCACTCGCGCAGTTTAATGGTATACATCTCTATATAGGATAAGACTTTTACCTCCAAATACAATAGAGTGCATATATTGCAGAAAACAGCGAAAAAATTTGAAAACTCCAGAGTCTATACGAATGCTTACGGCGAGCGATTTATTACTTAGTTATGTGGTCCATTAACTACAGAAAACGTTTATTTGGTAAAGGCAAAACCACAGTTTTACCACTCACCAATTCTAAGTTTTTTTTTTTTTTTTTTTATACTTTGTCGCTGTCTCCCGCGTTTGCTAGGTAGCGCAAGGAAACAGACGAAAGAAATGGCCCAACCCCCCCCCATACACATGTACATACACACGTCCACACACGCAAATATACATACCTACACAGCTTTCCATGGTTTACCCCAGACGCTTCACATGCCTTGATTCAATCCACTGACAGCACGTCAACCCCTGTATACCACATCGCTCCAATTCACTCTATTCCTTGCCCTCCTTTCACCCTCCTGCATGTTCAGGCCCCGATCACACAAAATCTTTTTCACTCCATCTTTCCACCTCCAATTTGGTCTCCCTCTTCTCCTCGTTCCCTCCACCTCCGACACATATATCCTCTTGGTCAATCTTTCCTCACTCATTCTCTCCATGTGCCCAAACCATTTCAAAACACCCTCTTCTGCTCTCTCAACCACGCTCTTTTTATTTCCACACATCTCTCTTACCCTTACGTTACTTACTCGATCAAACCACCTCACACCACACATTTTCCTCAAACATCTCATTTCCAGCACATCCATCCTCTAAGTATTAATTGAAAATGTTCATATCTGACACATCTGCAGCCGTCTTTGATGAGAAAATCAACATGTATAATAAGGATAAAGCACTTGGTGTCATTTATTTAGATGTTCATATAGTATTCAGCGTGTTCTTATGGTACAGGAAGGATATTAACCTGTCTGTTGGTCCAGAAGTTCTGGCTGCTTCACACTAGCAATGGCAATGTTCCATGTGACACCTACCAAGGGTAAACAATGATGAAGCACCACAGGAATCCTTTTTTTTTTTTTTAGGTGAAACATCAGAAATTACATAAGTTCTATTGATGGAAAAGGTATCTTAAAGGCTGCTTGAGTCTGGAGTCACACGGGCTAGATTTTTGGCACCAGACTAGTGCACTTATTGTCTTGAGCCAAGTAAAATGCATGACTCATTTACCCTTGGTGCTGCCTGTGTATATAAGGAGGCCAATTCATGTCACGAAAAACTGTCCCTCTTGAACATTCTAGGCATCTTTGAATGGTGAAGATGGTAAGACTTCCATCACAAAGTTCAAAGGTGGCTGGCTTTGATCTTATATCTACACTGAGTGACCCAGATAAGGTTAGCCAAGCCATGAGGGTAAGAGGCTGTCATGCTCAATGAAAAGAGTATCCTCTCAAAATTAGGACAGGCAATGTACTTGTTAAACATGGCATTGTCATTCAAGCAGCTGGAGTTGCTGATTCATATGACACTATGTAAATCTCCTTTCCTATTCTTTTAGGTGAAAACTTGGATGGTGATGAGGTGGGAGTTCTACTGGAGAGGCAGTTGCTGTGCGCATCTTTATAATGCAGCTACGGGAGAGGTGGTGTGCTATATTCCTGAGGTACTGCAGCAGCACAGGAAATTATATACTGAAGTCCCACAGCTTTGCCACTGGGAAAAACATATAAGAGGTTGTCACATATGGACTGTAAGCCAAGCTCCTGTAAGAACTGCAACAGAGGGTGGCAATGATGATGTCCCATGAGGAACATGCTGTCAGTGAATTGATCCAGGGCAAACCATGGAAAGGTCTGTGGGGCGTGGATGTGGATAGGAAGCTGTGGTTTCGGTGCATTACACATGAGAGCTAAAGAATAAGTGTGAGCAGGTGTGGCCTTTCTCTGTCTGTTTCCTTGCGCTATCGCTGGGGGTGGCAATGCTGTTTCCTATGTGGTTGTGGTGGCATTGGAAATGAATGAAGACGAGCAAGTAGTCTTTTATTTTTTTATTATACTTAATCGCCGTCTCCTGCGTCTGCAAGGTAGTGCAAGGAAACAGACATAAGAATGGCCACCACACACACACATACATAATAAATGTCCACACACACACATATACATACCTATGCATTTCAAAGTATACATACAAAGACATACATATAAACATATGTGCATATTCATACTTGCTGCCTTCTTCCATTCCCGTCGCCATCCTGCCACACATGAAATAGCATTCCTTTCCTCCTCCACTCCAGCGAGATAGTGCTAGGAAAAGACAACAAAGGCCACATTCGTTCACACTCAGTCTCTAGCTGTCGTGTGATGCATCGAAAACATAGCTTCCTTTCTACATCCAGGCCCCATCTTTCTATGGTTTACCCCCGATGCTTCACATAGCCTGGTTCAATCCATTGACAGCACGTAGACCCAGGTACACCACATTGTTCCAATGTTCACTCTATTCCTTGCACACTTTTCACCTTCCTTTATGTTTATGCCCCGATCGCTCAAAATCCTTTTCATTCCATCCTCCACCTCCAATTTGGTCTCCCACTTCTCCTCATTCTCTCTACCTCTTTGTCAATCTTTCCCTACTTATTCTTTCTATGTGACCAAACCATTTCAATACACCCTCCTCTGCTCTCTCCACTGCACTCTTTATATTATCACACATCTCTCTTACCCTTTCATTACTTACTCTATTAAACCACCTCACACCACATAGTCCTCAAACATTTCATTTCCAACACATCCACCCTCCTCTGCACAACCCTATCTATAGCCCACAACTCACAACCATGTAACATTGTTGGAACCACTATTCCTTCAAACATACCCATTTTTGCTCCTAGATAACGTTCTAGCCTTCCATGCATTCTTCAGCGCTCCCAGAACTTTCGCCCCCTCCCCCACCCTGTGGCTTACTTCTGCTTCCATGGCTCCAAGTATGAATATATATTTCAAGGTTATTAGGTTCTGTAGGGTTGAAGGACAAGTCAACTGGGAGGTAAGTTTGAAAAGAGAAAAACTGGAGGGAGTGAAGTTTTAGATATCTGGGAGTGGATTTGGCAGCAGATGGAACCATGGAAGCAGAAGTGAGGCACAGGGTGGGGGAGGGGGAGAAGGTTCTAGGAGCACTGAAGAATGTGGGGAAGGCGAGAACATTATCTCGGAGCAAAAATGGGTATGTTTGAAGGAATAGCGGTTCCAATAATGTAATATGGTTGCGAAGCATGGGCTGTGTGGAGAAGGGAGGATGTGTTGGAAATTAAATGTCTGAGGACAATATGTAGTGTGAGGTGGTTTGATCGAGTATGTAATGAAAGGGCAAGAGATGTGATAATATATAGAGTGCAGTCGAGAGAGCAGAAGAGGGTGTATTGAAATGGTTTGGTCACATGGTAAGAATAAGTGAGGAAAGATTGACAAAGAGGATATATGTGTCAGAGGGAATGAGAAATGGAAGACCAAACTGGAGGTGGAAGGATGGAATGAAAAAGATTCTGAGCAATCAGGGCCTGAACATACAAGAGGGTGAAAGGTATGCAAGGAATAGAGTGAACTGGAATGATGTGGTATACCTGGGTAGACGTGCTGTCAATGGATTGAACCAGGGTATGTGAAGCATCTAGGGTAAACCATGTAAAGTTCTGTGCGGGCCTAGATGTGGAAAGGGAGCTGTGGTTTCAGTGCATTACACATGACAGCTAGAGACTGTGTGAATGAATGTGGCCTTTTGTCTTTTCCTAGCACTACTTTGAGTGCGCACGAGAGGAGGGGATGCTGTTTCATGTGTGGTAGGGTGGCAACGGGAATGGATGAGGCAGCAAGTATGAATATGTACATGTGTATATATGTGTATGTAAACGTTGAAATGTATAAGTATTTATATGTGCGTGTGTGGGCATGTGCAAATACGTGTATATGGGTGGGTTGGGCCATTCTTTCGTCTGTTTCCTTGCACTACCTCGCTGACACAGGAGACAGCAACAAAGTATAATGAAAAAAAAATAATAAAATATCTTGAATTTTGAGAAAAATTTGGTATTCAGTGAGCAAACTGTTTTGGCAAAGGTATTAGGTTCATTTGGACCAAAATTCTGCACTGTGGTGAATGTGATTAGGTGAGCACTTTAATCATGTGACAGTTAATTTCTCCTTTAATAAAAATCAATATTACAAACATTGGCAGTAACCCTATCAAAATGTCTTATATTTGCATATGTGCACATACTGTAGTTTACACAAAAATTCTACATTAATTAAAATATAAGTTTTTATACAGGCAAATTTTATTATGATGAGATGGTATATTAGTCATTTACCATTAAAAATATTGAACAATATTCCATGCCAACAATTATGAGTGGCATGAAATGTTTTAACATAAATATGGTTTGAAATTGTTCACTTTTAACACCAGACAATAAAGGGATACACAAAAATTCTTAAAACCATTCCTTCATAACCAACATTCACTGCAAATGGACTTTAAAAAAGTAAATTGGCAAAGATACATTAAAAAATTAAATAGAAATAGAAAAGTATGTACAAAAGAAATCCACTGCAATGATTATTATATGCGAGGTAACTGAAAAATTTATTAAGAAAACTGTACCAAAAGGACCTCAGAGAGGAACAAAATATGAATCTGAGAACTTTATCACTTCTTACTTTAGTAGAACACAAGCCTCATTAAATCTGTGTTAAACATGTTGACCTTGTGCTGATAGTCTAGTAAAAAGTAATGAGTGCAAAGGGTATCAAATAAATATCCAACTTTCCCGTCATAAAGTTACAACAAGGAACCATCATAACCCGATGTCTACATTACAAATCACCTGTTCACTACATGGGCTAATCAAATATATTACCATGTCTTTGAGGAAGACTTAGTTCACATATTCACAATGTATGTAACCAGGAAAATTAAGAATATACTGTACGGCTGTATACACTAGTTTCAGCCATCTTAATGGTAATGGATCCAGTTAATGGTCTTGGTCCTCTTAATTACCAAATGGAAAAAACAGTTTCCTTGCAAGCCTTTCAACCACTAGTTTTCTGGACCTTCGCCGAATCTAAAGATCCACTGTAACATAACAGTTTTGCTAGACAAGTTAACAGCAATAAATGAGTTTACTCTCCTACAGCTGCAGTAGAAAAGGACATACTTAAATACAAAAGGTAATGCCTCTATAATTACATTGAGTGTTGGTGCTGTTCCTAAAACGTGGGACATTTCCAAAAACCCATTAACAAACTTCTCTCTTGTTTCCATTTAACCCTTGGATCTCTAACTATTCTTCCTTTTTTGTAGTAATCCTCATTTCTGTCACAATACTCAACATCCAACAGCTACTTTTCCCGAATAGAATCAATTCTCAACTTCATTGCCTGATAACCCAAACATGAATACAATTTTTCATCACAATTTTCTAAACGCAAAGAAGAGTTTCTACCAAAGGAGTAAGACGTGCACAAGTAGAAAGGGAGAAGCGTGAGAGGCTGTGTGTGAGTGTGGTCTACGTCAAGGACAGGCAATGTCATGATGGTTGATTAATGTTTATGAACGGGGTGGTAAGGGAAAAGAACGCAAAGGGTCGTTCTATAGTATATTGAGAGTGAAGGGCATGGAAGGTGAATCAGTTGATGGATTCAGATACCACAGCTTTGGTGGCAGATGAACCAGATGATGCATTCAGATAACAGCTCTTGTGGCAGACTCTAGAGAAATGAAGTTGGACAGTTTTGGAGTGTGTGTGAATGGAGAAAGATGAGAAAAAAGTTAAAGTAATGAAGTGCAACTGGGGAAATGAGACATGTTTAGAGAATAAGTTTGAATTGGGAGGAGTTAGGTACCTGGCAGTGGACTTGGCAGTACATCAAAACATGTGGGGCTGAAATGAGTTTTAAGAGTGAGATGGGGGTAAGGTTCAGAGTGCACTCTGTGGAAGAAGTCAGTGTCTGGTAAGACACAGATTGGTATGTTTGTGGGTAGAGTAGTCCTGAGAGTGTTATGAGAATGGGTCATGGGCCATTAATGCAAGAGAGCAAGGATGCATTAGAAAAGAAATGCTGTAAGGCAGGATGATCACAAGGTATGAAACTGTGAGAGGCAAGAGTGGTAAAAAGCACAGTATGACAGTTCTCCTCTATCCCTGGGGAGAAAGAATACTTCCCACGCATTCCTCACGCGTCGTAGAAGGCAACTAAAGGGGACAGCAGCGGGGGCTAGAAACACTCCCCTCCTTGTATTTTAACTTTCTAAAAGGGGAAACAGAAGAAGGAGTCATGCAGGGAGTGCTCATCCTCCTCGAAGGCTCAGACTGGGGTGTCTAAATGTGTGTGGATGTAATCAAGATGAGAAAAAGGAGAGATAGGTAGTATGTTTGAGGAAAGGAACCTGGATGTTTTGGTTCTGAGTGAAACGAAGCTCAAGGGTAAAGGGGAAGAGTGGTTTGGGAATGCTTTTGGAGTAAAGTCATGGGTTGGTGAGAGGACAACAGCAAGGGAAGGAGTAGCACTACTCCTGAAACAGGAGTGGTGGGAGTGTGTGAGAGTGTAAGAAAGTAAACTCTAGACAGATATGGATAAAACTGAAAGTGGAAGGAGAGAGAGGGGTGATTATCGGTGCATATGCACCTTGGCATGAGAAGAAAGATCATGAGAGGCAAGTGTTTTGGAAGCAGCTGAGTGAGCGTGTTACTAGTTTTGACGCACGAGACCAGGTTATAGTGTTGGGTGATTTGAATGCAAAGGTGAGTAATGTGGCAGTTGAGGGAATAATTGGTGTACATGGGGTGTTCAGTGTTGTAAATGGAATTGGTGAGGAGCTAGTAGATTTATATACTAAAAAAGGACTGGTGAATGGGAACACCCGGTTTAAAAAAAGAGATATACATAAGTATACGTATGTAAGTAGGAGAGATGGCCAGAGCGCATTATTGGATTACTTGTTAATTGATAGGCGCACGAAAGAGAGACTTTTGGATGTTAATAAGCTGAGAGGTGCAACTGATCATTATCTTGTGGATGTGAAGGTGAAGATTTGTAGGGGTTTTCAGAAAAGAAGAGAGAATGTTGGGGTGAAGAGAGTGGTGAGAGTAAGTGAGCTTGGGAAGGAGACTTGTGTGAGCAAGTACCAGAAGGAACTGAGTACAGAATGGAAAATATTGAGAGCAAAGGATGTTAGGGGAGTGGGGGAGGAATGGGATGTATTTAGGGATGCAGTGATGGCTTGTGCCAAAGATGCTTGTGGCATGAGAAGCATGGGAGGCGGGCAGATTAGAAAGGGTAGTGAGTGGTGGGATGAAGAAGTAAGATTATTAGTGAAAGAGAAGAGAGAGGCATTTGGATGAATTTTGCTGGGAAACAGTGCAAATGACTGGGAGATGTATAAAAGAAAGAGGCAGGAGGTCAAGAGAAAGGTGCAAGAGGTGAAAAAAGGGCAAATGAAAGTTGGGGTGAAAGAGTATCATTAAATCTTAGGGAGAATAAAAGGATGTTTTGGAAGGAGGTAAATAAAGTGCGTAAGACGAGAACAAATGGGAACATCGGTGAAGGGGGCTAATGGGGAGGGGATAACAAGTAGTGGTGAGGTGAGATGGAGTGAGTATTTTGAAGGCTCGTTGAATGTGTTTGACGATAAAGTGGCAGATATAGGTGTTTTGGTCAAGGTGGTCAGCGAAGTGAGAGGGTTAAGGAGAATGATTTGGTAAACAGAGAAGAGGTAGTAAAAGCTTTACATAAGATGAAAGTCGGCAAGGTAGCAGGTTTGGATGGTATTGCAGTGGAATTTATTAAAAAAGGGGGTGACTGTTGTTGTTGACTGGTTGGTAAGGATATTTAATGTATGTATGACTCATGGTGAGGTGCCTGAGGATTGGCGGAATGTATGCAGTGCCTTTGTACAAAGGTAAAGGGGATAAAGGTAAGTGCTCAAATTACAGTGATATAAGTTTATTGAGGGTTGAGGGTCAAGTCAATTGGAAAGTAAGTTTGAATGGAGAAAAACTGGAGGAAGTAAAGTGTTTTAGATATCTGGGAGTGGATCTGGCAGCGGATGGAGCCGGATGTGGATCATAGGGTGGGGGAGGGGGCGAAAATCCTGGGAGCCTTGAAGAATGTGTGGAAGTCGAGAACATTATCTCGGAAAGCAAAAATGGGCATGTTTGAAGGAACACTGGTTCCAACAATGTTGTATGGTTGCGAGGCGTGGGCTATGGATAGAGTTGTGCGCAGGAGGGTGGATGTGCTGGAAATGAGATGTTTGAGGACAATGTGTGGTGTGAGGTGGTTTGATCGAGTAAGTAACGTAAGGGTAAGAGAGATGTGTGGAAATAAAAAGAGCTTGGTTGAGAGAGCAGAAGAGGGTGTTTTGAAATGGTTTGGGCACATGGAGAGAATGAGTGAGGAAAGATTGACCAAGAGGATATATGTGTCGGAGGTGGAGGGAACGAGGAGAAGTGGGAGACCAAATTGGAGGTGGAAAGATGGAGTGAAAAAGATTTTGTGTGATCGGGGCCTGAACATGCAGGAGGGTGAAAGGAGGGCAAGGAATAGAGTGAATTGGATCGATGTGGTATACCGGGGTTGACGTGCTGTCAGTGGATTGAATCGGGGCATGTGAAGCGTCTGGGGTAAACCATGGAAAGCTGTGTATGTATATTTGCGTGTGTGGACGTGTATGTATATACATGTGTATGGGGGTGGGTTGGGCCATTTCTTTCGTCTCTTTCCTTGCGCTACCTTGCAAACATGGGAGACAGCGGCAAAAAAAAAAAAAAAAAAAAAAAAAAAAAAAAAAAAAGTTTATTGAGTATTCCTGGGAAATTATGTAGGAGGGTATTGATTGAGAAGGTGAAGGCATGTAAAGAGCATCAGATTGGGGAAGAGCAGAGTGGTTTCAGAAGTGAGAGAGGATGTGTGGATCAGGTGTTTTCTTTGAAGAATGTATGTGAGAAATACTTACAAAACCAAATGGATTTGTATATAGCATTTAGGCATATGATAGAGTTGATAGAGATGCTCTGTGGAAGGTATTAAGAATATATGGTGTGGGAGGCAAGTTGTTAGAAGCAGTGAAAAGTTTTTATCGAGGATGTAAGGCATGTGTACGAGTAGGAAGAGAGGAAAGTGACTTGTTCTCAGTGAATGTCGGTTTGCGGAAGGGTGCGTGTTGCCTCCATGGTTGTTTAATTTGTTTATGGATGGGGTTGTTAGGGAGGTGAATGCAAGAGTTTTGGGGAGGGGGCAAGTATGCAGTCTGTTGTGGATGAGAGAGCTTGGGAAGTGAGTCAGTTGTTCCCTGATGATACAGCGCTAGTGGCTGATTCGGGTGAGAAACTACAGAAGGTGGTGACTGAGTTAGGTAGTGTGTGAAAGAAAAAAGCTTGAGAGTAAAGGTGAATAAGAGCAAGGTTACTAGGTACAGTAGGGTTGAGGGACAAGTCAATTGGGAGGTAAGTTTGAATGGAGAAAGACTGGAGGAAGTGAAGTGTTTTAGATATCTGGGAGTGGATTTGGCAGCGGATGGAACCATGATAGTGGAAGTGAGTCACAGGGTGGGGGACGGGGTGAAAGTTCTGGGTGTTGAAAAATGTGTGGAAGACGAGAACATTATCCCGGAAAGCAACAATGGGTATGTTTGAAGAAACAGGGGTTCCAACAATGTTATATGGATGCGAGGGATGGGCTATTGAAAGAGTTGTGTGGAGGAGGGTGGATGTGCTGGAAATGAGATGTTTGAGGACAATATGTGGTGTGAGGTGGTTTGATCGAGTAAGTAATGTAAGGGTAAGAGTGTGGTAATAAAAAGAGTGTGGTTGAGACAGCAGAAGAGGGTGTTTTGAAATGGTTTAGTCACATGGTGAGAATTAGTGAGGAAAGATTGACCAAGAGGATATATGTGTCAGAGGTGGAGGGAATGAGAAGTGGAAGACCAAATTGGAGGTGAATAGATGGAGTGAAAAAGATTTTGAGAGATCGGGGCTTGAACATACAAGAGGGTGAAAGGCATGCAAGGAATAGAGTGAACTGGAATGATGTGGTATACCGGGGTCAACGTGCTGTCAACGGATTGAACCAGGGCATGTGAAGCATCTGGGGTACATCATGGAAAGTTTTGTGGGGCCTGGATGTGGAAAGGGAGTTAAGGTTTTGGCACATTATACATGACAGCTAGAGACTGAGTGTGAACGAATGTGGCCTGTGTAGTCTTTTTCTAGTGCTATCTCGTGCGTATGCAGGGGGGAGGGGATTGTCATTTCATGTGTGGCGTGGTGGCAACGGGAATGAATAAAGGCAGCAAGTATGAATTATGTACATGTGTATATATGTATATGTCTGTGTATGTTTTTTTTTTCTTTGTCGCTGTCTCCTGCGTTTGCGAGGTAGCGCAAGGAAACAGACGAAAGAAATGGCCCTACCCACACCCATACACATGTATATACATACGTCCACACACGCAAATATACATACCTACACAGCTTTCCATGGTTTACCCCAGACACTTCACATGCCCTGATTCAATCCACTGACAGCACGTCAACTGTGGTATACCACATCGATCCAATTCACTCTATTCCTTGCCCTCCTTTCACCCTCCTGCATGTTCAGGCCCCGATCACACAAAATCTTTTTCACTCCATCTTTCCACCTCCAATTTGGTCTCCCACTTCTCCTCGTTCCCTCCACCTCCGACACATATATCCTCTTGGTCAATCTTCCCTCACTCATTCTCTCCATGTGCCCAAACCATTTCAAAACACCCTCTTCTGCTCTCTCAACCATGCTCTTTTTATTTCCACACATCTCTCTTACCCTTACGTTACTTACTCGATCAAACCACCTCACACCACACATTGTCCTCAAACATCTCATTTCCAGCACATCCACCCTCCTGCGCACAACTCTATCCATAGCCCACGCCTCGCAACCATACAACATTGTTGGAACCACTATTCCTTCAAACATACCCATTTTTGCTTTCCGAGATAATGTTCTCGACCTCCACACATTCTTCAAGGCTCCCAGGATTTTCGCCCCCTCCCCCACCCTATGATCCATTTCCGCTTCCATGGTTCCATCCGCTGCCAGATCCACTCCCAGATATCTAAAACACTTTACTTCCTCCAGTTTTTCTCCATTCAAACTTACCTCCCAATTGACTTGACCCTCAACCCTACTGTACCTAATTACCTTGCTCTTATTCACATTTACTCTTAACTTTCTTCTTTCACACACTTTACCAAACTCAGTCACCAGCTTCTGCACTTTCTCACATGAATCAGCCACCAGCGCTGTATCATCAGCGAACAACAACTGACTCACTTCCCAAGCTCTCTCATCCCCAACAGACTTCATACTTGCCCCTCTTTCCAAAACTCTTGCATTCACCTCCCAAACAACCCCATCCATAAACAAATCAAACAACCATGGAGACATCACACACCCCTGCCGCAAACCTACATTCACTGAGAACCAATCACTTTCCTCTCTTCCTACACGTACACATGTATGTATATATATGTATACGTTGGAATGTATAGGTATGTATATGTGCGTGTGTGGACGTGTATGTATATACATGTGTATGTGGGTGGGTTGGGCCATTCTTTCGTCTGTTTCCTGGGGCTATCTCGCTAATGTGGGAGACAGCGACAAAGTATAATAAATAAATAAATAAAATAAATAATGACTGAGAGCTGACCATGGTGTGTTGTAATGGTTTGGACATACTTTGTAGAGAGAATGAGTGGAGAATGATTCAGTGAAAGGATCAATGAGTGAAGAGTGGAAGGTGGAAAAGATGATACAAGAATAGCATGAAAGATTGGAGTTTTAGGGCCTTAATACCATGGAAGGAAGGTATATGATGCATTCAAGGGTTTGTTGTGGAGGGTAGGTTCTGTTTGAAGTGCATTATATAAGATTGCAAGGGAGTGCATACATGCAAATAACACTGGGTTCAACCGTTTCTACATTTACCTCACTAAGACAGAAGCAGTTAGGGGGATCCAATTCCCACGAAATGTTTTCTCATTATCAATTAATGACAATTACAGTAAGTTACACACAGAGAACTCATATTAATGAATACTGAATATATAACAATTCCAAAACAATATTTTCTGTTTAGGTGATAACTATGCATCAACAAACGAAAAAGAACCATTATAAGTCACTGGTTACTGCTCAAAATTCCCTGCTATTGTCTGGTCCCATCCATTACATAAAACTCTACCATTAAACACTATCACAGTTGTACATTACACAAATACAATAAGGAAAATGGAATGGCTGTAAATGCAAGAAATACTCAACACTGAAAATTCTGAGTTATGCTTGCATTTCACTTGACAAACTTTCAAGAACAGACCCTAATCTTACATACTAAGGCTGTGTTTTGCTTTACTTTTGTACTAATTCAAAAGGACATTTTGTCTTTTAAGAAAAGAAAAATATACAAAATTTACAAAACTTCACAAAGTATACAGGATGAATTGGCAATCACTGTATAAATACTTTCTAATGATTACACAGATTTATTCAAAGAATTCATAATGCTACAGTATACAATGGCAGGGAAAACCACAATTTGTAAATACGTATCAAACCTAAGTGCTTTAGTCTAATCAACTACCAATAAGGGTTTGTATATCTGTATGTAAGTAAAGGATAACAGCAAGGAAACCATTAGCAGCAATACTCATCCCAAGAAAAAATGCAATCCATGGATTACGATAACTCTGGGTCAATTGTTCTTTTGGTTTTCTCTTCTTCAACTCCAAAACAGATGTGTCTGTTGCTTGTACTTTAGTTGTGTTTCTATGGCTGCTTGTGTTGCTTGAGTTTTCGCTAAGGTTTCCAAGGGCAGTGTGGTATAAATAAGAGTTACTGGCTGTTGGAGATGGTGTCCTTTGCAAGGAGCAGTCTAAGACGGATGCACAACTATACAGACTTTGAGCATCACCCTTTGCTTGTCCCTGGCATCGGCTATAACTATACTGGGATGCCGAGTCAGATGGATAAACTGATGGTGCATAACCCCATGTTTTATAAGTGGGCTCAGACAGCAATGAACCTCGGTCCAAGTCCCCACAATTAGAGCCATGGCGTGAATTTGGTAAACTACATGGTCCATGTACCCTGTATGGTGGTGGACCACTACTCTGTGAAACAAACCCTGAACTCTGACTAGATGATCGGGACAATGGGTACACTGATGGTTGACCCGCATGAACAGACCCTAAAGATGGTATTACATGCTGTGAAAATTCTCTTGATGAGCTAAGGGGGTGGCCCCAGTAACCTCCAGCAACCCATGATGACTGTGTGATATTTTTAGCAGACAGTCGTGAAGAATTTGTACCACTCCTCTGACTGCAGTAAGTGTCATTAAGTTTAGGGTTATACCCCGGTTTTTCAGAAAACAGAAGCTTTGGAGAAAATGGAGTACTGGAGCGATTCCTTGCATCAACTTTTAATGGAGTGCTTATTTTCAGGCTGCCAAGTGTAGTGTCCAGATCATCCGTTGCTGTGGGTGCCTTATGTGTCAAACCTTGAATGGGAGATGCTGTGACTTCACACTGATGAGGGGATGACTGTGGGGTCAGGCTGTTCATGCTACCATTAAGACTGGCATTAACAGAGCATCTGGAATCTTCAAGAGTACTACTTGCAGATTCACTCATCACACTCCTAAAAGAAAAATAACCCACTAATAATTATGGTCCACAATTCATTAATCAAAGCAGAATATGAAAAAGATTATGAATCAATGACATTAGGAATTTGTAATGGGTGGGAACATAAGGCTGGAGTATTAGGTAGAAGCAGTCAGAAGGAAAATCAAATAGGAATCTCTGCAAACACTGTGCAAGAGTTGCCCTCTGCCAGTGGCCTGTTAAGGGTGAGGCACTAAAGGATAAGAAGCAGCACTGGAGTTCACTAATTATATAGACTCAATTGACTTGGCCATCCCCTAGAGGGAGTTCCATTTAACAGGAATTGGAGGTACAGATAGATAGATAGACATTATCTTGTTTACTTTTTGCCCCAGGAGGTGCCTTATATCCTTGTAAGGAGGCCCATGCAACAGTGAATGGGCAGGCCATGCACACCAGCCAGGACCACAGGTCATAGTGTTGTGATGTTAGTGCATCTATGTGCAAGGCAATTGAGAAGCAGGTGCTCAGTGTCTTCTTTATGGTAGCTGAATCATGGGCATGAAAGATTCCGGGACATTTTGAAACTGTTTGCTGTGATGGGTTAAGCACAGAGTATAAGCAGGAGAGTGTGACTCAAGTTTGTCTCGGGAGTGGGATTTCTGACAGGTGTATGTCTGGGGAGCTGTATTTTAAAACCAAACTGGGAGGTTGGTTGTTTAGGGCTTATCAAGTTATTTCAGTATGTATGTATTTTGTCAGGATATATTTGGTGGGGTGGTGGGATTCATGAGTGGTGAAAGAAGTGTGAAGCATGGTCTAGCTTTTTTTTATCTCTACAACGGGGTTGCTGGTTAGTTATAGAATGGTTAGGGTGGGAAGTTTTTTAATCATATTTGAGGGTTGGTGGTAAGTTTGTGAGGAAGGGGTCTAGTGCTGTTTCACAGAACTGGGATCCAAACATTTTGAAGTGGGTCTGCATAGGAATGATCTTTGGTTCATTGTGAGGTGTTGAGTGTTTGTAGTTGCTAGACAACAAGCAATTGTTCTGAGTGCACTATTCTGTTATACCTGTTTTAGAGAGGATGATAGACCAAACAGGTGAGGCACAGTAGAAAGCTGTGCAGATGAATTGTCTGCATAACATGAAGGATTATTTTCTAGTCCAAATCTAGTGCTCGATAGTGCTGTAAGAATAATTAGTTTGCATGTTGCTTTTGTGTTTGTTACTAGTGTGGCAAGTGATGTCATGTCATACTTGATGCCTAGAATGTTGGTGTTTTGTCCAGTAGAAGAGACTGTCCATTCAATGTAACTGGAGGGTGTGACCTTATCCAATATAATTTTTTTCATACTATTTGCCATTTCCCCGCATTAGCGAGGTAGCGTTAAGAACAGAACTCTAGGGAATATCCTCACCTGGCCCTACCCCTCCATTCCTTCATTTGGGAAATAAAACATGAGGGAAGAATTTCCAGCCCCCACTCCCTCCCCTTTTAGTTGCCTTCTATGACACGCAGGGAATACGTGGGAAGCATACTTTTCTCCCTAATGTCAATGATGATTGAACCAGGGAATGTGAAGTGTCTGGGGTAAACCAAGGAAAGTTTTGTGGGGCCTGGATGTGAAAAGGGAGCTGTGGTTTCAGTGTATTATTACATGACAGCTAGAGACTGAGTTTGAACGAATGTGGCCTTTGTTGTCTTTTCCTAGCACTACCTCGCACACATGAGGGGGGAGGGGGTTGTTATTTCATGTGTGGCGAGGTGGCGATGGGAATGAATAAAGGCAGACAGTATGAATTATGTACGTGTATATATGTATATGTCTGTGTGTGTATATATATGTACACGTTGAGATGTATAGGTATGTATATTTGCATGTGTGGATGTGTATGTATATACATGTGTATGTGGGTTGGTTGGGCCATTCTTTCGTCCGTTTCCTTGCGCTACCTCGCTATCGCTGGTGGCTGATTCATGTGAGAAACTGCAGAAGCTGGTGACTGAGTTTGGTAAAAGTGTGTGAAAGAAGAAACTTGAAAGTAAATGTGAATAAGAGCAAGGTTATTAGGTTCAATATGGTTGAGGGACAAGTTAACTGGGAGGGAAGTTTGAATCGAAAAAAAATGGAGAAAGTGAAGTGTTTTAGATATCTGGGAATGGATTTAGCAGTGGATGGAACCATGGAAGCGGAAGTGAGTCACAGGGTGGGGGAGGGGCTGAAAGTTCTGGGAGTGTTGAAGAATGTGTGAAAGGTGAGAATGTTATCTTAGAGCAAAAATGAGTATGTTTGAAGAAACAGTGGTTCCAACAATGTTATACAGTTGCGAGGCATGGGCTATAGATAGGGTTGCGCGGAGGAGGGTGGATGTGTTGGAAATGAAGGTGGTTTGACCAAGTAAGTAATGTAAGGGTAAGAGAGATGAGTGGTAATAAAAAGTGTGTGGTAGAGACCGCAGAAGCATGGGGTGTTGAAATGGTGAGGACACATGTAGAGAATGAGTGAGGAAAGACTGATAAAGAGGATATATGTCAGAGGTGGCTGGAAGAAGAAGCGAGAGACCAAATTGGAGGTGGAAGGAAGGAGTGAAAAAGATTTTGAGCAATCCGGGCCTGAACATACAGGAGGGGTGACTGGCATGCAAGGAATAGAGTAAATTGGAATGATGTAATATACCAGGGTCAACGTGCTGTCAATGGACTGAACCAGGGTACGTGAAGTGTCTGGGGTAAACCACGGAAAGGTCAGTGGGGTCTGGATGTGGAAAGGTAGCTGTGGTTTCGGTACACTGCATATGACAGCTAAAAGACCGAAGTGAATGAATGTGGCCTTTTTTTTGTCTTCCTGGAGCTGCTTCACTTGACGGGGGAGGAATGCTATTTCGTGTGTGGTGGGTTGGCGACGGGAATGGATGAAGGCAGCAAGTATGGATATGTACAGGTGTATATATGTTCATCTCTGTGTATGTGTATATATGTATACACTGAAATGTATATGTTTGTATATATGTGTTTGGGCCTCTATGGGTATACATGTGTATGTGGGTGGGTTGGGCCATTCCTCATCTGTTTCCTTGCGCTACCTCACTGATGCAGGAGACGGCATTTAAATATAATAAAACAAATAATGAGTAAGTAAAGAAAGGGTAAGAGAGATGTGTGGGAATAGAGTATGGCTGAGAGAGCAGAAGAGGGTGTATTGAAATGGTTTGGCCATATGGAGAGAATGAGTGAGGAAAGATTGACAAAGAGGATTTGTGCCAGAGGTGGAAGGAACATGAAGCAGGAGACCAAATTGGAGGTGGAAGGATGGAGTGAAAAAGATTTTGAGTGATAGGGGCCTGAACATACAGGAGGGTGAGAGGCATGGAAGGAATAGAGTGAATTGGAATGATGCAGTATACCAGGGTCAATGGACTGAACCAAAGAATGTGAAGCATCTGGGGTAAAACCATGGAAAGGTCTTTGGAGCATGAATGTGGATAGGGAGGTGTGGGGTAAACCATGGAAAGGTCCGTGGGGCCTGGATGTGGATAGGGAACTGTGGTTTCAGTGCATCACACATGAGACTGAGTGTGAATGAATGTGGCCTTTTTGTCTGTATTCCTGGTGCTACCTCACTGAAGCAGGGGATAGCAACGCTGTTGTTCCTGTGGGGTGGGGTAGCGACAGGAATGGATGAAGGTAAGCGCCAAGAAAACAGACAAAAAAAGGCCACATTCGTTCACACTCAGTCTCCAGCTGTCATGTGTAATGTGCCGAAACCACAGCTCCCTATCCACATCCAGGCCCCACAGACCTTTCCATGGTTTACCCCACACCTCCCTATCCACATTCATGCTCCAAAGACCTTTCCATGGTTTACCCCAGATATTTCACATGCTCTGGTTCAGTCAACTGACAGCAAGTCAACCCCTGTATACCACATCGTTCCAATTCACTTTATTCCTTGCAAACCTCTCACCTTCCTGCATGTTCAGGCCCCAATCACTCAAAATCTTTTTCATTCCATCCATCCATCTCCAATTCAGTTACCTGCTTCTCCTTCTTCCCTCCACCTCTGATATATATATATCCTCTTTGTCAATCTTTCCTCACTCATTCTCTCTAGACAAGGAATGGCCCAATCCACCCAACTACACATGCACATACATATACATTTCAACGTATACATACATATACATAAATACACATGTACATATACATACTTGCTGCATTCATCCATTCTCGTCGCAACCCCGCCACACACAAAATAGCATTCTCCCCTCCACATCCCACATCCACCCTCTTTCCCTTCAACTACATTATTCATGACAAAAAAATATCATACCTATCCAAAAATTCTGATACCTACTATCTAAGAAGAAAAATAGTGTAAAACAAAAACTACCAAGATACTAAAAAGTGGAATAAATGAGTGGACAATGAAATAATAGAATCATAAACAAAAAACGCAATGATGAGACTCAAAGAATACAAGAAGCAAAATCTTAAAGAATCTTTCTCACTCATGAACAAAGATGAAGAATAAAAATCTGAAAATGGGCCTTTAAATGAGGGGGAAAATATGAAAGCACACTCAACGAATATGGAACACACATCTGTCTACTAAAAAAATCATTATTCACACTGAAAAATAAGAATGACTTCCTTCATTTGAAGTGCTACCAACTCCTTCACAACTTATTACAATTCTTTTTTTCATTATCATACTTGATCGCCGTTTCCTGAGCCAGCAAGGTAGCACCAGAAAACTGAGGAAGAATGGCCCATTCGCACATATATACATAAATGCCTATACATATACATATCAATATATATTATATTCATTTCATACTAAATCGCTGTCTCCCGCGTCAGTGAGGTAGAGCAGGTAAACAGACGAAAGAATGGCCCAACCCACCCACATACACGTTTATGCATAAACGTCCATACACGTACATATACATACGTATACATTTCAAGGTATACATATATATACATGTATACAAATTTGGTGTGCAAAGTGAGAGGGTTAGGGAAAATGATTTGGTAAACAGAGAAGAGGTAGTAAAAGCTCTGTGGAAGATGAAAGCCGGCAAGGCATAGGGGTTAGGATTGTATTGCAGTGGAATTTATTAAAAAAAGGGGGTGACTGTATTGTTGACTGGTTGGTACGGTTATTCAATGTATGTATGACTCATGGTGAGGTGCCTGAGGATTGGCATAATGCTTGCATAGTGCCATTATACAAAGGCAAAGGGGATAAGAGTGAGTGCTCAAATTACAGAGGTATAAGTCTGTTGAGTATTCCTGGGAAATTATATGGGAGGGTATTGATTGGGAGGGTGAAGGCATGTACAAAGCATATGATTGGGGAAGAGCAGTGTGGTTTCAGAAGTGGTAGAGGATGTGTGGATCAGGTGTTTGCTTTGAAGAATGTATGTGAAAAATACTTAGAAAAGCAAATGGATTTGTATGTAGCATTTATGGATCTAGAGAAGGCATATGATAGAGTTGATAGAGATCCTCTGTGGAAGGTATTAAGAATATATGGTGTAGGAGGCAAGTTGTTAGAAGCAGTGAAAAGTTTTTATCAAGGATGTAAGTGTATGTGTGGGAAGAGAGGAAAGTGATTGGTTCTCAGTAAATGTAGGTTTGCGGCAGGGATGTGTGATGTCTCCATGGTTGTTTAATTTGTTTATGGATGGGGTTGTTAGGGAGGTGAATGCAAGAGTTTTGGAAAGAGGGGCAAGTATGCAGTCTGTTGTGGATGAGAGAGCTTGGGAAGTGAGTCAGTTGTTGTTCACTGATGATACAGAGCTGGTGGCTGATTCATGTGAGAAACTGCAGAAGCTGGTGACTGAGTTTGGTAAGGTGTTTGAAAGAAGAAAGCTGAGAGTAAATGTGAATAAGAGCAAGGCTGTTAGGTACAGTAGGGTTGAGGGTCAATTCAATTGGGAGGTAAGTTTGAATGGAGAAAAAACTAGAGGAAGTGAAATGTTTTAGATATCTGGGAGTGGATTTGGCAGCGGATGGAACCATGGAAGTGGAAGTGAATCATAGGGTGGGGGAGGGGGCGAAAGTTCTGGGAGCGTTGAAGAATGTGTGGAAGTCGAGAACATTATATTGGAAAGCAAAAATGGGTATGTTCGAAGGAATAGCGGTTCCAACAATGTTAAATGGTTGCAAGGCGTGGGCTATGGATAGAGTTGTGCAGAGGAGGGTGGATGTGCTGGAAATGAGATGTCTGAGGACACTATGTGGTGTGAGGTGGTTTGATTGAGTAAGTATTAATAGGGTAAGAGAGATGTGTGGTAATAAAAAGAGTGCGGTTGAGAGAGCAGAAGAGGGTGTTTTGAAATGGTTTGGTCACATGGAGAGAATGAGTAAGGAAAGATTGACCAAGAGGATATATGTGTCAGAGGTGGAGGGAACGAGGAGAAGTGGGAGACCAAACTGGAGGTGGAAAAATGGAGTGAAAAAGATTTTGGGTGATTGGGGCCTGAACATGCAGGAGGGTGAAAGGCGTGCAAGGAATAGAGTGAATTGGAACGATGTAGTATACCAGGGTCAACGTGCTGTCAATGGATTGAACCAGGGCATGTGAAGCGTCTGGGGTAAACCATGGAAAGTTCTGTGGGGCCTGTATGTGGAAAGGGAGCTGTGGTTTCGGTGCATTATTACATGACAGCTAGAGACTGAATGTGAACGAAAGTGGCCTTGTTGTCTTTTCCTAGCGCTACCTCACACACATTTGGGGGGAGGGGGTGGTTATTTCATGTGTGGCGGTGTGGCGATGGAATAAATAAAGGCAGACAGTATGAATTATGTAAATGTGTATATATGTATTATCCCTGGGGATAGGGGATTAAGAATTCTTCCCACGTATTCCCTGCGTGTCGTAGAAGGCGACTAAAAGGGGAGGGAGCAGGGGGCTGGAAATCCTCCCCTCTCGTTTTTTTTAATTTTCCAAAAGGAGGAACAGAGGGGGGCCAGGTGAGGATATCCCACAAAGGCCCAGTCCTCTGTTCTTAACGCTACCTCGCTAACGCGGGAAATGGCAAATAGTTTAAAAGAAGAAAGTATATATGTATATGTCTGTGTGTGTATATACATGTGTACATGGAGATGTATAGGTATGTATAATTGCGTGTGTGGACGTTTATGTATATACATGTTTATGTGGGTGCGTTGGGCCATTCTTTCGTCTGTTTCCTTGCGCTACCTCACTAACGCGGGAGACAGCGACAAAGCAAAATGAATATATACATACATTGGGTAGGATCACAATTTTGCACGTGATCAAGTATATTCCTATGAGTCCACAAGGAAAATGAAACACGATAAGTTCCCAAGTGCACTTTCGTGTAATAATCACATCATCAAGGGAGACATGAGAGAAATATAAGTCAGTTGATATACAACGAAGAGACGTAGCTATGACGCCATTTGGTAAACATGCGACTGTCCAAGACAACGAGCGTGAGCGTATCATAAACAAATTATGTGGACTCAGGAATGTTTATTCATATTTATCTATTATACTTTATCGCTATCTCCCGCATGAGCGAGGTAGCGCAAGGAAACAGACGAAAGAATGGCCCAATCCACCCACATACAAATATATATACATACACATCCACACACGCACAGATACATACCTATACATTTCAATATATATATATATATTTTTGCTTTGTCGCTGTCTCCCGCGTTTGCGAGGTAGCGCAAGGAAACAGACGAAAGAAATGGCCCAACCCACCCCCATACACATGTATATACATACGTCCACACACGCAAATATACATACCTACACAGCTTTCCATGGTTTACCCCAGACGCTTCACATGCCCTGATTCAATCCACTGACAGCACGTCAACCCCTGGTATACCACATCGATCCAATTCACTCTATTCCTTGCCCTCCTTTCACCCTCCTGCATGTTCAGGCCCCGATCACACAAAATCTTTTTCACTCCATCTTTCCACCTCCAATTTGGTCTCCCTCTTCTCCTCGTTCCCTCCACCTCCGACACATATATCCTCTTGGTCAATCTTTCCTCACTCATTCTCTCCATGTGCCCAAACCATTTCAAAACACCCTCTTCTGCTCTCTCAACCACGCTCTTTTTATTTCCACACATCTCTCTTACCCTTACGTTACTCACTCGATCAAACCACCTCACACCACACATTGTCCTCAAACATCTCATTTCCAGCACATCCATCCTCCTGTGCACAATTCTATCCATAGCCCACGCCTCGCAACCATACAACATTGTTGGAACCACTATTCCTTCAAACATACCCATTTTTGCTTTCCGAGATACTGTTCTCGACTTCCACACATTCTTCAAGGCTCCCAGAATTTTCGCCCCCTCCCCCACCCTATGATCCACTTCCGCTTCCATGGTTCCATCCGCTGCCAGATCCACTCCCAGATATCTAAAACACTTCACTTCCTTCAGTTTTTCTCCATTCAAACTCACCTCCCAATTGACTTGACCCTCAACCCTACTGTACCTAATAACCTTGCTCTTATTCACATTTACTCTTAACTTTCTTCTTTCACACACTTTACCAAACTCAGTCACCAGCTTCTGCAGTTTCTCACATGAATCAGCCACCAGCACTGTATCATCAGCGAACAACAACTGACTCACTTCCCAAGCTCTCTCATCCCCAACAGACTTCATACTAATCGCCATTTCCCGCATTAGCGAGGGAGACAGCGACAAAGCAAAATAAAAAAAAAAAAATATACATACACAGACATATACATATATACTCATGTACATAATTCACACTTGCTGCCTTTATTTATTCCCATCGCCACCCCACCACACATGAAATGACAACCCCCTCCCCTGCATGTGCGCAAGGTAATGCTAGGAAGAGACAACAAAGGCCACATTCATTCACACTCAGTCTCTAGCTGTCGTGTATAATGCACTGAAACCACAGCTTCCTTTCCACATCAAGGGCCCACAAAACTTTTCAGGGTTTACCCCAGACACTTCACATGCCCTGGTTCAATACATTGACAGCACCTCCACCCCAGTATACCACATCATTCCAATTCACTCTATTCCTTGCACGCCTTTCACCCTCCTGCATGTTTAGGCCCCGATCGCTCAAAATCTTTTTCACTCCATCTTTCCACCTCCAATTTGGTCTCCCACTTCTCCTCGTTCCCTCCACCTCTGACACATATATCCTCTTTGTCTATCTTTCCTCACTCATTCCCTCCATGAGACCAGACCATTTCAAAACACCCTATTCTGCTCTCTCAACCACACTCTTTTTGTTACCACACATCTCTCCTATCTTTTCATCACTTACTCAATCAAACCATCTCACACCACATATTGTCCTCAAACATTTCATTTCCATCACATCCATCCTCCTCTGCACAACTCTATCTGTAGGAATGTATAAATATGTATATATTCATACTTGCTACCTTCATCCATTCCCATCACCACCCCCGCCACACATGAAATAGCATCCACCCCCTGAGTGAGGCAATGCCAGAAACAGACAAAAAAGGCCACATTCATTCACACTCAGTGTCTAGCTGTCATGTGTAATGCGCCAACACCACAGCTCCCTTTCCACATCCAGGACCCATGGACCTTCCCATGATTTACACCAGGCGTTTCACATGCCCTGATTCGATACGTTGACCTCGGTATACCACATCGTTCCAATTCACTCTATTCCTTGCATGCCTCTCACCCTCCTGTGTGATTGCTCAAAATCTTTCTTTTTCCATCCTTTCACCTCCAATTTAGTCTCCCACTTCTACTTGTTTCCTCCACCTCTGACACATATATCCTGTTTGTCAATCTTTACTTACTCATTCTCTCCATATGTCCAAACCATTAAAACACACCCTCTTCTGCTGTCTCAACCACACTCTTTATATTTCCACATATCTCTCTTATCCTTTCATTCCATACTCGATCAAACCAACTCACACCACATATTGTACTCAAACATTTCATTTCCAACACATCCAACCTCCTCCATACAACTCTATCTTTAGCCCAGGCTCGAAACCATATAACATAGTTGGAACTACTATTCCTTCAAACATACCCACTTGTACTCTACTAGATAATGTTATCTCCTACACATTCTTCATCGCTCCCAGAACTTTCGCCCCCTCCGTCCACCCTGTGACTCACTTCCATGGTTCCATTCGCTGCCAAGTCCACTCCCAGATATCTAAAACACTTTACTTCCTCAAATTTTTCTCCATTTAAACTTAAATCCCTTAACCCTACTGAACCTAATAACCTTCTTATTTGCATTTACTCTCAACTTTCTCCTTTCACACACTCTTCCAAACTCAGTTACAAACTTCTACAGTTTCTCACCCGAATCAACCACCAGAGCTGTATCATCGGCAAATAATAACCGACTCACTTCCCAGGCCCTCTCATCCATAAACAAATCAAACTACCATGAGGACATCACGCACCCCTGCTGCAGATCAACCTTCACTGGGAACCAATCACTCTCCTCTCTTCCTACTCGCACACATGCTTTGCATCCTTGGTAAAATCTTTTCACTGCTTCTAGCAGCTTACCTCCCACACCATATACTCTTAAGAACTTCCAAAAAGAATCTCTATTAACCCTATCATATGAGTTCTCCAGATCCATTAATGCTACATATAAATCCATCAGTTCTCCTAAGTGTTTCTCACACATTCTTCAGAGCAAACACCTGATCCACACATCCTCAACCACTTCTGAAACAACACTGCTCTTGCCCAATCTGATGCTGTGTACATGCCTTCACCCTCTCAATCAATGTCCTCCCATATAATTTCCCAGGAATACTTAACACACTTATGCCTCTGTAGTTTGAGCACTCACCTTTATCCCCTTTGCCTTTGTACATTGGCACTATGCATGCATTCTGTCAATCCTCAGGCACTTCGCCATGATCCATACATACAGTGAATATCCTTACTAACCAATCAACAACACAGTCACCCTCTTTCTTAATAAATTCTACTGCAATACCATCCAAACGCACTGCCTTGCCGAATTTCATCTTCCGCAAAGTTTTCACTACCTTTTCTCTCTTAACCAAACTATTCTCCCTGACCTTTTCATTTTGCACACCGCCCCAACCAAAACACCCTAAATCTATCACTCAATCATCAAACACATTCAACAAACCTTCAAAATACTCACTTCATAACAACTTGTTATTACTTCCCCCTTACCCCTTCACCAATGTTTTCATTTGTTGTCTTGTCTTACGCACATTACTTACCTCCTTCCAAAACATCTTTACACTCTCCCTAAAGTTTAATAATACTATCTCACTCCAACTCTCATATGCCCTCTTTTTCAACCCTTGTACCTTCCTCTTGACCTCCTGCCACTTTCTTTTATACATCTCCCAATCACTTGCACTTCTTCATATCATCCTAATGCCTCTCTTTTCTCTTTCACTAACACCTCCCACTAATCTCATGCCACATGCATCTTTTGCACATGCCATCACTGCTTCACTAAATACATCCCATTCGACCACCTACTACCCTCCCATCACTTGCCCTCACCTTTCGCCATTCTACATTCAATCTCTTCTGGTGCTTACACAAAAATCCTTTCCAAGCTCACTTACTCTCACCACTCTTCTCCCCAACATTCTCTTTTCTTTATTGAAAACCTCTCCAAATCTTCACCTTCGCCTCCACAAGACAGTCATCAGACATCCCTCCAGCTGCCCTCAGTATATTAACATCCATAAGTCTTTCTTTTACAACCTATCAATTAACACATAATCCAATAATCTCCTTTGACCATCTCTCCTACTCAAATACTTATACTTATGTACATCCTTCTTCCTAAAGCAGGTGTTCCCAATCACCTGTCTTTTTTCAGCATACAAATCCATAAGCTCTTCACCATTTCCATTCACAACACTGAATACCCCATGTACACCAATTATACCCTAAACTGCCACATTACTCACCTTCACATTCAAATAACCCATCATTAATAACCAGGTCACATGCATCAAAGCTACTGACACACTCACTCAGTTGCTCCCATAACACTTATCTCTCATATTCTTTCATCTCATGACCAGATGCATAAGCACCAATAATCACCCATCTCTCTCCATCCACTTTCAGTTTCACCCACATTAATCTAGAATTTACTTTCCTACACTCTATCATACATTCCCACAACTCTGCTTCAGTAGTGCTATTCCTTCTTTAGCTCTTGTTGTTTCACCAACCCCTGACTTTACTCTCAAGACTTTCAAACCATTTGTGCCCTTTACCCTTTAGCTTTGTTTCACTCAGAGCCAGAACATCCAGGTTTATTTCCTCTCCTTTCTTCTCATCTTGGTTACATCCACATACATTTTGACACCCCAATCTGAGCCTTCAAGGAGGATGAGCACTCCTTACTTGAACCCTTCTTCTGTTTCCCCTTTTGGATACTGAAATACGAGGGAAAAGTTTCCAGCCCCCCCGCTCATGTCCCCTTCAGTTGCCTTCTACGACACAAGGGGAATACATGGGAAGTATTCTTTCTCCACTAACAGTAACTTACATTCACAATTATTTCATCAGTCTCATTAGTTTCATCAGTACCTTAAAGAGTAATTACTTTCAAGTATCTGTTGTATCTGTTTAATCTAATCTGATGTCTGTACAAATCAAAATACCACTGTAAAATGGTCAAGCATATTACTGTCTCCTTTTGGTATGTTTACCTGCATCACATCAACAGTCGAAAAGATTTACTGCTTTCACATGCTTTCCCATGGTTCAATACTTTCACCTGCTCCTCATTCTTCCCATTTCATGAGTGAAAATCAAAATAAAGGAAACTAAAGCAGGTACAGAAGCCACACTCAAGCAATCAAAATATTACTCAAAACAAGAACATAAAATACTGAAATCCAAGCAGTCTACGAACCACATACTTATTGAGTCGAGGTTTCATCTGCATGGTGGTGCTGTTCAAATTTCGAG